>NC_073310.1:52419072-52681572 GCF_027595985.1 Sorex araneus | reverse complement strand
GGACACTCTGACTTCAGGGAGGGATTATACTGCTGAATTCTGCCTCCTATCAAACTCGCCATGGACGATGACTTTCAATCTATTCCTCTTATTTTACGGTACTAGGCGCGGACATGATTGTTGAGCAAGAAACAATTAGGACACAGGAGCTGGGGCAGAGGTAAGATGTGCGGCATGTAGCTCAGCACTGCTCCCATTTGCCTTGCAGGTATGAAATCCTGAGTAGTTCAATTCTCAGCATCCTAGAAAATTTTTTTAAATACTAAAAAATAAAAGAAAAAGAGAAAAATCAGCAGAATAGCTGTAAAGTTAGAGAGAGATCATGAGAGATAAGGAGACAATTTCGCTGAAAGCAGGAGAGATGTCGAGGTTGTCTCATTTTAGCCAAGCTGATCTGCCTCCTTTTCACTCCCCTCCTTCTCCTTCTGCTTCGTTGTTCTTTGGCTAAGTCTCACTTGTATCTGAGACACCCTCCAAGACAAATAACCAAGACTCCTACATGTTTAGAAAATGGATAAGGTAAGAATGTTTTATTAGCAGTAATTTTATGCCCTGTAGCAACCACTTGGCAAAACCATGATTTCTTTTTTTAACATTGACAAATAATACTTGAAAGTGGCAGAATATTTTACATATAGAGAACAACCACTCATATACAAAAACTCTTAGCTTTGAAAGCGTTTTTTCTAATTCTTGTTACTATTAAGACTCCTTCCTGACTGCTTCATGAGCAGAGGAGAGAAGGCAGATGGAATAGAGAAGGGATCGCTAAGAAAATGATGGCTGGAGAAATCAGTCGGGATGGGAGATGCATGCCGAAAGTAGATAATATGGGGAATATTGTCTGCCATGGAGAGAGGGGGAGGGTGGGAAAAGGGGGGTATACCTGGGATATCGGTGGTGGGGAATGTGCACTGGTGGAGGGATGGGTGTTTGATCGTTGTGATATTGTAACCCAAACAAGAAAGCTTGTAACTATCTCATGATGATTCAATAAAATTAAAAAAAAAAGAAAATTGGGGTTTCAGCTTGGATTATTGACTATACAGTCAGTTGTACCTTGATTAACTTGTAAGGTGACATAGGGGTGGTGGTGAAAGGTCATTTTGGCAGCAGTGAAGTGCAATAACTTTGAATATCATTATTAAAAACTTTAGCACTACTGAAAAATAAAAAAAGACTCCTTCCTAATAAATAGTGGTTTTATATAGTGCTCACAGTTTGCCCTCTGGATGTTTCCAAAGCAAGGATGATAGTTCCTTGTAAAATAATCATTGCTAGCAATAAGAATTTTTTGATGGAATTAATGATGGAATACAGGAGGGAAATAAGATGACTTAATAGTAAATATAATATACAGACTTTATTTGTTTATTTATTTGGGGGCCTGTAGGTCACACCTGGCAATGTTCAGCAATTACTCTTGACTCTGCACTCAGGAAATATTCCTCATGGTGCTCGAGGGACCATGTGGGATGCCTGGGATTGAACCTGGGTCAGCTGCATGCAAGACAGATGCCTACCCTCTGTATTATCACTTCGGCCCCAGTATACAGTCTTTTTGGGATATTATACAGCTGTTTTATTGCCCAAAAGTACCCCAAAACTTTAAACTCTGAATTATTGTCAATTATCTATTTTTTAAAAATTTTTTTATTGAGTCACCATGTGGAAAGTTACAAAGTTTTCAGGTTTAAGTCTCAGTTATACAATGCTCAAACACCCATCCCTTCACCAGTGCACATATTCCACCACCAAGAATCACAGAAGAGCTCCACCCCGCCCCCCCACACCCCTTGCCCCCCCGTACCCCTTGCCCACCCCCGCCTGTGTAACTGATAAATTTCACTTTACTGTCACTTTCGTTACATTCAATATTTCAACAAAACTCACTATTATTGTTTGGAGTTTCTCCCCTCTACAGTTGGACCTGCTAAAAAGGAAGTATCTGATAATTTGTTTTCCATTGCTGAAAATGAAGAGATATGAGGTCGAGTGACCGCACTACCGGCCTCACGGTTTTGGGTTTCTGTATTTTAGTATTTTAGTAACTAAGTCCAGAGAAATATCTGCCAGAAATCGCATCACTGCCAACTTGTATTTCTCAGTTATATTATATTCCACATATGAGTGCAATCTTTCTATGTCTGTCTCTTTCTTTCTGACTCATTTCACTAAACATGATACAAAAAAAACCAAACATGATACTTTCCATGTTGATCCATTTATATGCACATTTCATGACTTCATGTTTTCTGACAGCTACATAGTGTTTCATTGTGTATATGTACCAGAGTTTCGTTAACCAATCATCTGTTTTGGGGCACTCTGGTTTTTTCCAGATTCTGGCTATTGTAAACAGTGCTGCCATGAACATAGACATGCAGATGCCATCTCTACTATACCTTTTTGCTTCTCTGGGATATATTCCCAGGAGTGGTATTGCTGGGTCAAATGGAAGCTCAATTTCTAATTTTTTGAGAATCGTCCATATTGTTTTCCAAAAGGGCTGAACCAGTCGGCATTCCCACCAGCAGTGAAGCAGAGTCCCTTTCTCCCCACATCCACACCAACACCTGTTGCTTTTGTTTTTTGAGATGTGGGCGAGTCTCTGTGGTGTGAGATGATATCTCATTGTTGTTTTGATCTGCATCTCCCTGATGATTAGTGATGTTGAACATTTTCTCATGTGCCTCTGAGCCATTCGGATTTATTCTTTGGGAAAATTTCTGTTCATTTCATCAGCCCATTTTTTGATCGGTTTGGCAGTTTTCTTCTTGTGGAGTTCAACCAGTGCATTGTATATCCTTGATATCAACCCTTTATCAGATGGGTACTGCATAAATATCCTTTCCCATTCTGTAGATTGTCTTTGTACTTTGGTCACTGTTTCTCTTGAGGTGCAGAAGCTTCTTAGTTTGAGATAGTCTCATTTATTTATCACTGTTTTCACTCGCTTGGCCAGTGGCGTGTCAGCTTTGAATATACCATTGGCTTCAATGTCGTGGAGGGTTTTGCTGACCTTGTCTTCAATGTACCTTAGGGATTCTGGTCTGATGTTGTGGTCTTTAATCCATTTTGATCTGACTTTTGTACATGGTGATAGGTGGAGGTCTAAGCCCATTTTTTTGCATGTAGCTGTCCAGTTTTGCCAGCACAATTTGTTAAACATGCTTTCCTTGCTCCACTTCACATTTCTTGCTCCCTTATCAAAGATTAAATGGTTATATATTTGGGGGGATGTGTCAGAGTGTTCAACCCTGTTCCGTTGGTCTGCAGCTCTGCCTTTGTTCCAGTACCAAGCTGTTTTAATGACTACTGCTTTGTAGTAGAGTTGGAAGTTGGGGAGGTTGATTCCTCCCATTTTCTTTTTTCCAAGAATTGCTTTAGCTATTCGTGGGGGTTTATTGTTCCATATGAATTTCAGGAGTGCTTGTTTCATTTCTTTGAAGAATGTCAAGGGTATCCCTATAGGGATCACATTGAATTTGTACAATGCTTTGGGGAGAATTGCCATTTTGACAATATTAATTCTTCCAATCCATGAGCAGGGGATATTTTTCCATTTCCTCGTGTCTTCTTTTATTTCCTGAAGTAGCATTTTGTAGTTTTCATTATACAAGTCCTTTACCTCCTTAGTTAAGCTGATTCCGAGGTATTTGATTTTTTGAGGCACAATTGTGAATGGGATTGCTTTAATTATGTTGCTTTCTTCTTTCTCATTATTTGCATGTAGGAAAGCCATGGACTTTTGGGTATTGATTTTATAGCCTGCAACTTTACTATATGAGTCTATTGTTTCTACGAATTTCTTGGTAGAGGTTTTAGGGTTTTCTAAGTATAATATCATATCATCAGCGAATAGTGAGAGCTTGATCTCTTCCTTTCCTAACTGAATTCCCTTAATATCTTTTTCTTGCCTAATCGCTATTGCAAGAATTTCCAGTACTATATTGAACAGAAGAGGAGAGAGTGGGCATCCTTGTCTTGTCCCTGTTCTCAGAGGGAAGGGTCTTAGGTTTTCCCCATTGAGGATGATGCTTGCCATAGGCTTGTGGTAGATGGCTCTGACGATATTGAGGAAGGTCCTTTCTATACCCATTTTGGCGAGAGTTTTCATCATAAGCGAGTCCTGGATGTTGTCATATGCTTTCTCTGCATCTATTGATATGATTATATGATTTTAATCATTTTTTGTTGATATAAAGGATTATGTTGATTGATCCCACTTGGTCGTGGTGTATGATCTTTTTGATGAGTTGTTGAATTCTGTTTGCTAATATTTTGTTGAGAATCTTTGCATCTGTGTTCATCAGGGATATTGGCCTGTAGTGTTCTTTTTTTGTGGTGTCTTTGTTTGCTTCTGGTATTTGATGTGAGCCTCATAGAAACTGTTTGGGAGGGTTTCTGTTTCTTCCATTTCCTGGGAAAGTTTGAGAAGAACTGGCAATAGGTCCTCTTTAAATGTTTGGAAGAATTTGCTAGTGAATCCATCTGTACCTGGGCTTTTGTTTTAGGGAAGACTTTTGATTACCGTTTTAATTTCCTTGATGTTAATAGGACTATTCAGGAACTCCAGGTCTTCTAGGTTCAGCCTTGGGAGATTATAGGAATCCAGGAATTTATCCATTTCTTCTAGGTTCTCTTGTTTCGTGGCATACAGATTTTCAAAGTAGTCTCTGATGATCTTTTGAATTTCTTTGATTTCTGTTGTGATGTCCCCCTTTTCATTTCTGATTCGGCTTATAAGGGTTCTCTCTCTCTCTTTCTTTGTGAGTCTTGCTAGCGGTTTATCAATCTTATTTATTTTCTCAAAGGACTAGCTCTTGGTTTCATTGATCTTTCAGATTGTCTTTTGGGTTTCCATGTTGTTAATTTCTGCTCTAAGTTTTATAATCTCTTTCCTTCTGCCTGGTTTGGGCTTCTTTTGTTGGTCCTTTTCTAAGGTCTTGAGCTGTGAAGTCAAGTTATTTATGCGGGCCCTTTCTTCCTTCCTGAGATAAGCTTGCAGAGCTATAAGTTTTCCCCTTTAATACGGCTTTAGCTGCGTCCCACAGGTTCTGGAAGCTCGCATCTTCATTCTCATTTGTTTCCAGGTACCTTTCGATTTCCTCCTCCTGACCCACTTATTGTTCAACATCGAGCTATTTAATTTCCAGGTGCTTTTTTTAGTTTTCTGCATCTGTCCATGATTAACTTCTCTTTTCAGTGCATCATGGTCTGAAAAGTTAGCTGGTACAATGTCTATTTTGTTGATTCTGTTGAGGTATGTTGTGTGGCCCAGCGCATGGTCTATTCTGGAAAATGTTCCATGTGCACTGGAAAAGAATGTGTATTCCCCCCCCTTTTTTTTTTTTGGATATAGAGCCCTGAATAGATCTATTAGCCCTCTCTCTTCTATTTCTTCCTTCAAAGCCACTATTTCCTTGGTGAGTTTTAATCTTCTTGATCTGTCCAGAGGTGATAGGGCGGTGTTGAAGTCTCCAACTACTATTGTGTTGCCCACAATGTCCTTCTTAAGGTCTGTTAGCAGCTGATGTAGGTATTTAGCTGGTCCCTCATTGGGTGCATGCACATTTAGGAGTGTGATTTCTTCCTGCTGTACATATCCCTTGATTAATAAAAAGTGGCCTTCACTATCCCTTCTAATCTTTTTCAACCTGAAGTCTATGTTGTCTGATACTAGTAAAGCCACCCCAGCTTTTTTGAGGGACTTGTTTGCTTGCTGGATTGTTTTCCATCCTTTGACTTTGAGTCTGTGTTTGTTCTGGCTATTCAGTTGTGTTTCTTGCAGGCATAAGAATGTTGGGTTGAGTCTCTGAATCCATTTTGCCAGTCTGTGTCTCTTAATTGGTGAATTAAGACCATTGACATTGAGAGAGATTATTGTCATAGGGGTTTGTGCCATCTTTCTGTAAGTGTTTGTTGTGCTTGTAGGGGTTTTTCTTGTCTTATAGTAGCCCCTTTAGACCTTCTTTTAGGTTTGGTTTAGAGTCTATGAAGTTCCTGAGTTGTTGTTTATCCACAAAATAGTGTATAATTCCTTCGAGTTTGAATGAGAGTTTGGCTGGATAAAGTATTCTTGGTGAAGCACTCATTTCATTGAGTTTTTTCCACTATATCCCACCACTGCCTTTGAGTTTGAAGGGTTTCCTCTGATAGGTCTGCTGTGAACCTAAGGGGTGCTCCATTGTATGTGATTTCCTTCTTCAACCTTGTGGCTTGCAGTAATGTGTCTCTATCTGCTATGTCCATCATCCTAACTATGATATGTCTTGGATTTTTTCTGTTCGGGTCTCTTTTAGCTGTCACCCTTCGGGTGCCTTGAATCTGAATGTCTGCATTGTCCAGCTCTGGGAACTTTTCAGCAATGATTTTTTTGACTGTGGCTTTTTCATTGGGGTTGGTTCCCTGTCCTTCTGGTACTCCAATGATTCTAATGTTATTCCTCTTGAATTCATCCCCTAGGACTCTAATTCTTCCTAGAGCTAATTTGCGGTCTCTCCCCATTGATTGTTGTTGTCTGTAGGCTGCCTGAGACTGATCTTAAAGGCTTGCTGATTCTGTCTTCTGCTGCAGTCATTCTATTGTTGAGGGCAACCACTGAGTTTTTTAATTCATCTACCGAATCCTTTATTTGTGACATTTCCTTCTGTAGGTTTTTCTTTTTGTTCTCATTTCTTCCCGTAATTTCTCGGCTGTCTGTTGTATCGTTTCTGTCAGGTCCTCCTTTAATGTAACGAATACTTTGTCAATCTTTCGATTGAGTTGATTCAACATCTTGAGGATTTCACCTCTGAATTCTTTATCGGAGAGCTCCAGTTTGTAGGAAAGGTCTACTGAGGCATCTGGACTCTTTTCTTTGTCCTCTCCTTGTGGCGGGGATTTGCGCTGTTTCTTCATATTGTTGTGGTGGTATGGAAGAGGGACGTTCAAGTTCACCTCTGCAAAAGGGAGCGGACCGGTGTGCCAGCACTGGAGGGTGCCAAGGGTCTAGGTGGGCGTTGCTCAGGTAGGGTGAATCAGGGTCCGAAGGAAGACGGCGTGTGGCGGGGGAGGTGCAGGCACAGATGAGATGGTGCCCGATCAGTCCACTAACCTGCCTTTCTAGTATCTATTTTTGTTCTTTTGTTTTCTTTTCTCTTCTTTCCTTTTTAGTTTTTGGCCACACTCAGTGGTGCTTAAGAATTACTTTTGGCTTTGTGCTCAGGGATCACTCCCGGCAGTACTCAGAGGACTATATGTGGTGCCAGAGATCAAACCTGGGTCAGCCCCACCCTGCCCATTGTACTCTATTTTCAGCTCTGTTTTTTTCCTCTCATTGTATTTTTGCTTTTTGAGGGAAAAGGGGCAATGCTGGTGATCCTGGGGGACTACTCTCGACATAGTGCTTGACAATCACTTCTGATGATACTCAAGGATTCATATGTTACTGGAGGCTGTTCTCAGGCCTCCAAGTATGCAAAACTAAATAAATAAATACCCCTTGAGCTAGCTTTGGGATGCATTTTTATAGAAATATTTAAATGGCATTCTATCTAATTGTTTTGGTAACATAATGGCAAATCCTAACTTAAGATATTAGGAGTATGTCCAGTATATTTCTCCACTTCTATTTTCTCTTGTCTCAACCTGAATCTCCCTAACACAGAGACTGTCTTTGTGAAGCCATTTCTCTAACTCGTCCTCAAATTTTCAGTGGATAGAAACAGTGCCAGCAATATTGGAAGGACTCAAGAAATGTTTAGAGATGGGATGTCTTGAAATGTAAAGAGTTAAATAAGCCTGGTAGGAAAAAGACAGTAAATGAAGCATGTGAGATAAAGGGGGAAGCTAAATAGAAGATAGGCTAAGCTTTGGTGGACAGAAGTCGGTCTCTTCCTTCTCGGGGAAACAAGCTATCAAGTCACCTCATCTACTCCCCCCTCCCCTAGACATCCGGTTCCATGCACCCTACCTCATTACCAGATTAAGTGAAACTTATGTTGATGTCTGCTTTCAGAGACAGGGTGGAGAGAAGCAGGAGGTCAAGCTGAACCATATTTATTCTCTCACCTGAAATATTTCAAGGGAATGTCTACAGTTACGGGAACTGAACTGAAAACCTGTTCACTCCTCCTGTCGGTATCCGTCCTTTGTGGATGGGTATAGATGGCACTTAGAAGGGGCCTCTGTCAGACTGTGCTTGTGGATGGATCCCCGCCATCATTTCACTGACAGAACAAAAAGGCAACCTGATTCAGATCAAATGGAGAGTGGCAGCAGCTCCGGTACCAGCCAGCAGCCAGAATGACTCAAGTTCCAGCATGCAGAGTGACCTACTTACAATGTTGCTCTTGCTTTCAAATCGCCTTGCCCTTCCTCATTCCAGTGGCACAGGAAAAGCAAGGGCTTTAGCCCAGACTACTTGAGACGTTACTATGGAAGGGCTCTAAATGATGCTGAGATGCCTGATCTGAAACAAAGCTTGCTTCTCTTTGTTTTCACTTTGGGGCCTGAAGCAGGCACTGAAGCATTAGGAGAGATCTTGGCTTCCTAAACTCTTGAAGGCAGGAGGCTTCTGGGGCCTTTCCTTAGAGTAGGTGGTCTCTCAAGGTGCCCTGAGAGGTGAATCTTTAAGTCTAGACCAAACAATGAGAGAAGAAGGATCTATGTCAATATAGATCTTGCTCCCCATTTCAGAAGTCACTGGCTAGGAATAAGCTTGCCTGGTGTGGCTAGCAATGGCCGGGTCACTACAGGCTATTATTCTGAGGATAATGTGGGTGGAAGTTGATATTTGGCTATATTCAAGCTTCATTGGAAGAAAAGGAATATGGACTCAGAAAGAAAAGCTTGTAAGCACACAAATTCCAGTTTCCCTGGAGCACTGCACTGTCTGTGTACTGTCGTCCCATTGTTCATTGATTTGCTCGAGCAGGCACCTGTAATGTCTCCATTGTGAGACTTGTTGTTACTGTTTTTGGCATATTGAATATTCCATGGGTAGCTTGCCAGTCTCAGCCGTGAGAGTGGGATACTCTTGATAGCTTGCCGGGCTCTCTGAGAGGGACAGAGGAATCGAACCCTGGTTGGGCGCATGCAAGGCAAACATCCTACCCGCTGTGTTATTGCTCCAGAATGTTTTTCCTGTTCCTGTTCCTGTTCAAATTTTAAGCTTCCTCAATGTGTGTAAGAGTAGATGTATGTGTGTGTCTATCTATATCCACCCACTCACCCACTCATCCATTCATCTATCCATCCTTATCTATGTAAAGAGCAACTCAGAAGAGTTGAGCATAGACACTGTTACTTTTTTGTTTCTATACTTTAGCCTAGATGCTGAGCAATATTCCCCATCTTCACCTTTCAAGAGTCAATAGATCCTTTGATAATTTATGATAAACAAGATCCTGTTTGAAATTTTGTTGCTCCCTGCAGGTAAAATTAAGTTTACTATGTGTATATTGATTTGGGTTTCTCAGACCTTTATCACTTACTGATTTCACAAATTAGTTTTGTGTGCCTTGCATAACTCCTTGATAAATCCCAAATTTAGTGCCTCATGCATCTATGAACCCCACAGTGGCTGTTCTCTAGAAGATAAATATATAATAAATTAAGAGATTAACTAATTGAGTGTGAAGCTGTAGGTGGCAGCTGGTGTAAAGACCCAAGTGTTCATTCCAACCCTATTGTGTGTTTAGCTTGAGTTGTTTTCTTACTCAGCTGCCCCCAGTTAGGGCTTGCCACTGTTGACATTGGTGCAACTACAGCACAACAATGACAGTGATCTATGTGTTCAGGTGCTTCCTCTGACCTAGGCACTTGTATTGTAATCCAACATGCAAACAAATAAGTGATTCTTAGCAAGCTTCCTGGCTTGCAAACCTCAGCATTAGAGAGCTGTTTGTAAAGCAGCGCCTCCTCAAAGCTTGGGGATAACCAGGGGATTTAAGTGTAGACGCTGGTACAGTAGTTCTGAGGCAGGGCCCTAAAAATCTGGATAACTTTACCTACTCAAAAACGATGCTTGTTTTTCTAGTCTACTTATCCCCTGGAACATTTGCTTTAGTAAAATATAAGTAGAGACCGAGAATTTATGTTTTTAATAAGCACCCTAGTGATCCCTGTTATTGGACACATTTTGGAAATGCTAGATCAGCACTTCCCAATGCTGGGTAATCACTAAACATCACCTGGTTGCTTTGTTAAACTAGCTTTCATCCCCACTGCAGGACCCCATTGCAAGGTCTTGGAGGAGGATCAGAGCTGCTACACTCTTAGGTCATTTATACAGGTACCTAAGACTGAGCATCTCAGTCTGAACATCACACGGTGTTTCCTACAGTGTGAGGTACAGGAGAGCCCGAGGAAAACAAAGGATTATGGGAGTTTTGCAGGGACAAAAAAGATTGGCACCTGGGAACAAATGGTTTTGCCCCTTCAAGTTGTGGCCTCTTGTGACATGGCTGGTTTTTTTAGTTCCGTTATTCATTAGTGTAAATTCTCAGGTCACCATGCCACCAAAGAGAAAGGTTGCTTCTACATCTATCCATTCATCCCCCAGGGTCAGAAGTTCCCCTTATTGGTAAAGCAGGTGATTTGCAATATTTTTTGGTACAGCAAAAATAATATAAAATATATAAATAAATAAGCAAATAAATGTTTGCTTGCAAAGCTTCCATTTTGTTCATTCTTTGGGCTATTTTAAAACAGGATGGTAAAAATCACACAGTGATGGAAGCTGATTTGTCTCAATATCTTCTACTATTTAAAAAAATAATTTTATCTGATCAAAGAGCTTTGTATAAACTTCCTACTTCAGTATCGTTCCCAAGGGAGAGGATAGTCACCTGCCAGAATAGAAGGACTTTTCATGGGCTGACTTTAAAATTTTAAAGATACTGTTGAGCTTTTCTTTCTGAGAAAATCAACAGGGTTTTAACTTTGGTGGAAATAGTAATCATCCCATTTTGTAGAAGGAAAAACTAAGTTATTTTAGAAGTCTCCAATCTTTAATCTGAAAGAGAAGACGCAAAACCAACCATCTTTTTAAAACACTTTTCCTCATTTTTACTCTCTCACCATCAAGAGTTTACTTTCTGGTATGGGGGAAAATGTCTGCCATAGAGTCAGGGGGAGGGTTGGGATGTGAGTGGATACTGGTGATGTTGGTGGTGGAAAATTTGCACTGGTGAAGGGATGGGTGTTTGATAATTGTATGATTGAAACTCAAACATAAAAGCTTTGTAATTGTATCTCATGGTTCTTTGGCTTTTAAAAAAGTGTTTACTTTCTGGATACAAACAATAAAATTATGAATTTATTGTCCTGTGATCCAGGATCAAGGTAGACACTCTCAAAATAATAAAAATAAAACCTTTCACCTAGGAAAGAGACCATTGAACTTTGATGAGATTTTTCAAGATTCTGACAATAGCAATGCAATTTATTGTTGCTGAATCTTTTATTGGATTCTGTATATAGTCTGATAGTAAACATTTGGCTATGGTTCAGATCAGGACAACCTTTCCAACAATGAGAGTATGTCAATGACAGAATGACTGTGGCCTTGCAAAAGGGGAGTTTTTTTGTATTTTTAAAATGATTTATAATTATAAACTAAACTGAGAAGTAAAGGTAGGCTATGCATGTATTCTCTAAATCTGATCATTTACCAAAGCTACAATGCGTACTGGGAAAACAGATTCTTGTGATACACAAATTTTTCAGGGTGAGGACCACAAATTGGAATTTTCTCAATTGCTTCAAACCCTCACCAACTCTCCACCTTAACAGTAGGTTCCAGACCTTGGGATATCCTTCTGACTCTAGGATTCTCTTAATATTTTGCGCAGATGTGTAAGGTGCTTCTTAAGCTAGAGTAAAATAGAACCATAAAGAAGAAAGAAACCTCCTATTTTTACTGTGTGTCTATATGGGTTTGAATTCACAACTAGGGAGAAGAAACAGATAAATTCTAAGAAAAGATGTTTCCGTAAGTGGCAAAACTCGTGTTCTCTTATAGTTTAGGCTGCTGTAGACATAGGGACGCAACACTGGAAATGAAGTTCTAAAGGTTCTGAGGAAGATGATAATGCAGAATTGGTACTAATGTAAAAAACATAAATGAGTGAAAGGAGCTGGAAAGAAGTCAGGCAGGGGGGAAAATCTATGTAGGCACAGATCTCAGACAATAGAACGGTCCTGAGGACCCAAGTGTGAGGTAAAAGAACCATGATGACCTCTCAGTGTCTGTGTTGAAAACCATAATGCCCAAAAGTAGAGAGAAAGTATGGGGAATATTGTCTGCCATGGAGGCAGGGGAGGGTGGGAGAGAGAGGGTATACCGGGATATTGGTGGTGGAGAATGTGCACTGGTGGAGGGATGGGTGTTTGATCATTGTGTGATTGTAACCCAAACATTGAAGCTTGTAACTATCTCACAGTGATTCAATAAAATTTTAAAAAAAAAAGAACCAGGAAACTCTTTAGTGATGTACAGAAGCTTGAGGTGTTGCACAAAGAAAGAGAAATCCTCAAAATATCCAAAAGTACTTTGGTTATTGAGGCCAGACTTCCTCAGAAAGAGCTGATCTTGGAGAAGCAGCCTGGCGTCCGCCATATTATGAGGACTATAAGCAGGTACGAACTTGGTGGCGTGGGAAGGAGAGAAAAAAAAAGAGTTATGTACTTGGAACAGCAGGACGGTTGGGCGGTCTCGGGCCGGGGCCGATACCAGCGCGTGCTCTGCCGAGACTCGACCCTGGTGGCCACACTTTGGTGCGGCCACTTTGCTGCTGATTGACCATGATCCGGAGGCCAGATAGACTATTTTTGGTCCCAGAAACTGCTTGCAGCCATGTCTCTAGACTGTGAACTAAGCCATTGCCCCATACTGCCCCAGGAAGAGAAATGATGCAATTTCTAACATAAATCTCCCTGGATTTAATTACTAAAATACCAAAATATAGAAATCCTAAACCCCACGGCTGCTACTGTGGCTGCATATCTCTTCATTCTCAGCAATGGAAAATTAATTATCAAACGTTTCCTTGTGAGTAGGGCTGTTTTTTGGGGGGGAAACTCCAACAACAATAGTGAGTTGTGTTTTTTTTTGCTTTTTTGGGGTCACACCTGGCGATGCACAGGGATTACTCCTGGCTCTGAACTCAGGAATCACTCCTGGAAGTGCTCAGGGGACCATATGGGATGCTGGGAATCGAACCCGGGTCGGTCGCGTGCAAGGCAAACGTCCTACCCGCTGTGCTATTGCTCCAGCCTCAACAATAGTGAGTTTTTTGTTGAAATATGGAATATAATCAAGGTAAAGAGAAAATCGGGTGAAGTTTATCAGTTACGCAGGCGGGGGTGGGGGGTGGGAGGTTATACTGGGGTTTTTGGTGGTGGAATATGGGCACTGGTGAAGGGACGGGTGTTTGAGCATTGTATAACAGACATAAGCCTGAGAACTTTGTAACTTTCCACATGGTGATTCAAGAAAATAAATAATTAAGAAAAAAAAGAAAGAGTTGACCTCTTTAGAAGTACTTGACTGGAATCATGGAAGGGTTGGCTAGTGGGTAATGCAGCTAAAATAAAGGATACTCTAGTAGGGTGTTTCTGAAATAAGTGAAGCCTAACTACCAGAAGGCCTGATGTATCTCCGAACCTAGAGTGAGGAAACCTACACTCTTAAAGATCTGTGAACCATCTTGAGCTCCTTGTTAGAATGGATATTACTAGACTATACAATTGAGTTATAACCTTGAGGAAACCACATGTTCTTGAGCAAATTGCTCTTTTTCTCTCCCAATTTAGTCTTCCCTGGTTTAACATGATATTCACGCTTGAATGTAGTTTAATTATCACAAATAGCAGCACCAGTGTCGAAGTGTTAAGATAAAGGTGTAGAAAGTACCTATGATCTCTTTCGAGTCCTAGGCACATCAGCAGTGATGCAGTATTTCATAACCAGATGCTGGATTGACCTGTGTTATTTACACACACAAATGTACTTGGTATCTAGCCAGATTAAGAATAAGGAGAGAGTCTGCTACCTCCCTAAAAGCCAAGCAGTCTGTTCATAACGGTGTTGGACTATTAACTTCTCATAGTCATATACTGCCTGCTATCAAGTGCACTAAGCATAGACATAGCCAATCTTACCATAGCAGCAGTATGGATCTCTTCTTTCTTATTAAATAGGCTATGTGGAAAAAGCTGAAATTGAAAAATTGAAATATAGCTTTGCAAGCTTTTCCCTTAAGCATTCCGAATCTATATTTATTATTAGATTGAAGCCATGTGGAAATGCATGTTTGTTTTTAATCTATAAAATGAGCAGTTAAGATGGTTCAGCCTAATCTGAAGAAAATGGGTTTACCTGACCAATTACTTTGTTATATGTGTATTTTTATATGTTCCTTACTTTTTTTCCTCTTTCTTTTATTGATATGCAGCACCATGCAACTTTAAGAGGTACATTCATCATAATGAATGCAAATTTGTGCTTTTTGGCTATTGTTACCCAATTCTCTCTCCTCCTGTTTTCTACAATGATGGCTATAAATCTATTGTCTTTTTCTATAAGTTTGGGATTTGTTTATTTGTTGTTAGAGCTCACATATAAGTGAGGTAATACAGTAGGTCTTTCTCTGACTTACTTCACTTAGCAAGCCCAATGTCTTCAAGATCCATCTGCAGATTTCTAGTACTATGTTGAGTTGGAGCTGAGAAATTGTTGAGGAATATTTTCCTATATGTGATTAATCAACTAAACTGAGATTTCAACTCGGGTGCAGAGCTGCTTAGTTCCTGTGGTGCTGATAATCTGAACCATCCTTGGAGGCCTCTAGGGTCACACCCTCAGTGTTCATGGGGCTCAAGGAATACACCCAAGGAAGCTTGGGAGAGCATGTGATGTGCTAGGAACCAAACCTGCCTACCATATACCCTAACCACTATATTATCTGTGCCCCTCTGCTTCAATTTTCAATGAGTGGCTTTTGAATACCTATACTAGGCTTTTCATAAATAACAGTTACCAAATAGTCTTTATAATTAACTTCATAGAGGTTCTCATCTATTGGAACACATCTTCAAAGATCTTTTGAAACACCATATTTAATCCTCCTACATGTAGGTGTACTTTTACAGGTAAAGAAGAAATCTACTACCTGAAATAGGATCAGTAAACTACATTCAGTGTCTAATGAAAACTAATTAATACCCTTTCCTGAAATTTATAGTTCAGAGAAGAATCTGAGAATGAGCAACTAACACCCTTGATCGCATCCACAATTCAGCTCTTTGAAAGAAAGATTTGGCTTACCTTATGTTAGTCAGACTAGTTAGGCAAACTATTGTAAAACATGTGACCTGGGAAACAGGAAGTTTTTTAAAGCTTACTGGAGTTTACATTTCTTTAAAAATAAGAATGTAAATGGAAAATGTATTTTTAATATTGACAGATATATGTATTGGCAGGGAAATAATTACAAAATTGACAATTTATTTGGGTCACCCTGTATACCTTATCTAGTAGTAATTTGTTGTTCATAGAAAAGATATGTTATAAATTCCACGAGAATTGTTTTGGCCAGTTAAGAAACCTTACTTATGAAATAGCTCTTAAGCACATGATAAGTATATCAGCTATTGCAAATATCACTAATTTTTTCCAGTGAAGTGATGATGTCTATAAACTATGCTAGGTTGCAAAATGCTAACAACTTCAGAATTAAACATGAAATCAGAATTATGGCATGCAAAAGAGAATAAATTTCACTCTTGAAATTAAAATATATGTGTGATATGTTCTTGTTTTTAATCATATCATGAAAAAATTGTGTTCTAGGAAATACTTGAAAAATTCTTTTTTTTTGAGAAGGAGTGGGGGTGTATGTATATGTCAGTGAGGAAATTAGAGCCAAATACCCGTAAAACATGCAATCAAGCACCAACGTACATCCTCAGCACCACATCAAAATATTTTTTCTGCCACAAATGAGCATATACAATCCACCGACATTTTCTAAACACTATAAAGAAACATAGACCAGCTCAAAGTAATAAAAAATTTAAAACAATGGTATTTAAATTCTTATTTTACATAGTTGAAAATCTCGATGTTGCAATTCTGAAAAGGAAGATGCAGATGCCTCCACTCCTGCATCCTTAATATGTTGTCAGGATCCCAAAGAGGATCAACTCTTCATTGCCAGGACTCCTTAGTTCAGGAGAGTCATAAGCACCCATAGTTCTTGCTTGCTCAAGTCTGTTCTCAGATTTCCTTCAACAAACAGCTTCCTGTTGTCATTGTTTGAACACATTTCAATGCCAAGGGTGTTGAAAGTATCTTGATTCGTTGAGACCAGTTCATCCATGGGGACTGAGAGCAATTCTACTGTCCCTTGAAGAACTTCACCTTGTAAGTAGGTGAGCAAAACAGAGATTCTGTTTGCAAGAAAGAAGGGGTAGAATGCCTGTAATGGAGCCAAGAGTAGAGTAAGTCTCAATGCCAAAGTCAATAATAAATAAAAGTGGATCACTAAGAAAAAAGTTACAAGTGCATTAAATATTTCTTCTACCTTGGATTTTTTCATAACTCAGCACCTCTGGATTAAGATCTGATTTCAGATGCATTCTGGGCCCTGGTATGCTCTTTATAGAGCTACTATATACCCTACTTTCACTCATAACTTCAAGTTGAATTTCAGTAAAATGAATCCAATTTTCCCATTGATTTATTTTATAAAAAAACTTCTCTTTTCTATAGTCTGAACTTAAAACAGTTTATGGGAACATGATTAAGAAACTGATGGGGTCTATAAAAATTGAGCATTAGAGCAATCTACTCTTCTCAAAATACTTTCCTGACATACATCTAGCCTCTCGCTTGTCACATTTGTCCAAACTCCACAGCTCTTGGCTATGTCTGTCTTTGTGCTTACCTTTCATTTTCCCCTTCTGTTTTGATAGAGAGAATGTCTAATAGGTCTTGTCTCAGAATCACACTGGTCCCGTCTCCCTAGAGGAATGAGTTCAGACTGCATAAGAACTAGAGCAGTCAGTAGTCTATTCCTGTCTAAACATTCTTTTGTCTAAAATTAATCTTGTGCTCTAATTTATCATCTTGTAAGGCTAGGAAGCTGAAAACCAAATAAAACAGAGTTGGGGAGATAGCTCAAAGGGTTGGAGCTCCTGCTTTGCTTGCAGGAGTCTGGGGTTACTTCTCAGCACCACATAGTGCCCAAGTAACATGCCAAGCAGGACCCCAAAATCAAAATTATAAACACCAAAAACAAACCAATGGTTACCTGTCATAGAAAAGGGTGCGTGTAACTTTAGGAGAGTTTGCATGTATGTTGAGAAGTAGAACCCAATCTGCTTCTGTTGTGTTACCATTTGCCATAGTTCTGGAGGGGTGGAACTTTTATTGTGGGCCCTGGGAAATTATCAAGCAAATGGTCTTTGAATAATTATAGAAAGGATTAAGTAAAATGCCACATATTTTCTCTAAAATTATGAAGGAGACTTAAAAATTCCTCCCGTCATTTAATCTAAAAAGGGGTCTGTTATTTATTTATTTATTTTTGCTTTTTGGGTCATACCGAGCGATACACAGGGGTTACTCCTGGCTCTGAACTCAGGAATTACTCCTGGCAGTGCTCAGGGGACCATATGGGATGCTGGGAATCAAACCTGGGTCAGCCGCGTGCAAGGCAAATACCCTACCCGCTGTGCTATCGCTCCAGCCCTCAAAAGGGCTCAATTATTTAGGACGTAGAAAGCTTTGAGGGTTGGAGTAAAAAGAATCTCTAGAATTTCATGAGCATTTTTGAATTTTATGCTATTATCACACACTTACAATGAAGCAAAGGGCCTTAAGGTGGGGACTGATGCGCAAAGAGGGAATGGAACAGAGTAGACAGTCACAAAGGTAGACAGGGCGAATTCAGCACTGGGATATTGACATAAGGAAGGAGCCATGGTCCAGCTCTAGGCCAGGCCTTTCCTGCCTCACTTTGTAGAGTTCATAGTTAATAAGTACACATTAGTGCTACACCGTCCCATTATCTGTGGTTACTAAGTAAACGGTACATAGTTCAATCTGTATCTGGTTCAGGCTTTCTCAGCAAATTTTTTATATTAATATTTATTTTTATTTTTTAACATTATTAAAACATTTTATTATTATATTCACCCCCAAACAGTAGTCTAATTTCCCTGCGAAAGTAATGTTTTAAAATGATCCCACTTTATCCCAGAGTAGTATTTTTTTCCCTTTATTTATTTTTAATTAGTGAATCACCGTGAGGATACAGTTACAGATTTACTCATCTTTGTGCTCTTGTTTCCCTCATACAAAGTTCGAGAACCCATCCCTTCACCAGTGCCCATTCTCCACCACCAGTAAACCCAGCATCCCTCCTACCCTCCTCAATCCCATCTCCCCACACCCCACCCCGCCACTGTAGCAGGGTATTCCCTTTTGTTCTCTCTCTCTAATTAGGTGTTGTGGTTCCCAATAAAGGTGTTGAGTGGCCACTGTGTTCAGTCTCTAGCCCACATTCAGCCCGCATCACCCTTCCCCCGCATGGCATCCGACCACAATATACTTGGTGATCCCTTCTCTGAGTTGCCCTCTCCCCAGAATGCGAGGCCAGCCTCCAAGTCATGGAGTCAGCCTCCTGGTACTTATTTCTACTATTCTTGGGTGTTAGTCTTCTACTCTGTTATTCTATATTCCACAGATGAGTGCAATCTTTCTATGTCTGTCTCTCTCTTTCTGACTCATTTCACTTAGCATGATACTTTCCATGCCGATCCACTATATGCAAAATTCATGACCTCCTTTTTTCTAACAGCTGCATAGTATTCCATTGTATAGATATACCAAAGTTTCTTCAACCAGTCATCTGTTCTAGGGCACTAAGGTTTTTTCCAGATTCTGGCTATTGTAAACAGTGCAGCGATGAGCATATAAGTGCAGATGTCATTTCGACTATACTTTTTTGCTTCTCTGAGATATATTCCCAGCAGTGGTATTGCTGGATCAATGGCAGCTCAATTTCTAATTTCTTGAGAAGAGTCCATATTGTTTTCCAAAAGGGCTGAACCAGTCGGCATTCCCACCAGCAGTGTAGAAGGGTCCCTTTCTCCGCATATCCTCTCCAACAGCGGTTGCTTTTGTTCTTTTGGATGTGTGCTAGTCTGTGTGGTATGAGATGGTATCTCATTGTTGTTTTGATCAGCATGTCCCTGGTGATTAGTGATGTAGAGCACTTTTTCTTGTCCCTTTTGGCCATTTGTATCTCTTCCTTGGGAAATTTTCTGTTCATTTCCTTGTGTAAAACACAAAAATAAAAAGAAAGGGTGCGCAGGCGGCGAAGCAGGTGAAGGAAGGAAGAAGGCCAAACTGGTTGCTCGATCGGTTTATTTCATGTCCATCTCCATTCTCCTCTGATTCTCCTCCTGCTTCTTTCTCCCCCATCCTACTTCATTCTCTCTCTCTCTGCCTCTCTCCCGGCTCTCGGTCTCTCTCTCGATCAGTGGATCTGGCCCCCGTGGATCTGGCTCCGTGGATCTGGCCCTGTGGATCTCGCCGTGGATCTGGCCCCCAACCCACTCTTCCAGCCTAGTTAAATCTCCACAGCATCAGGGGGTTGGGGCATACACATAGGTGTGGTCAGCAATAGGGTAAGGTTCTTTTCCCTCAGGGGATGCTTCTCCTAGGACTTAATTCTCTTTCAGCAGGAGGATCCACCCAAGGGCAGAGTCCCATGAATGTGTTTCTCTTCTCCTCAGCCAGCAAACATATAAGAATTCATAATATTAATTATTTTGTATGGACACAATAAGAGATGCATTAAAGCTTATAGAATTGCTCTCCTAGGGCCATCTCAATCTCAGACTACAGTGCTCAGGCCAGATCAGTCTTTCCTAGCCCTGGCAGGGTCCCAGTCTCATAATTACTATTGGATCATGACAGTATTTGTCTATGATCAAGCTCTTAACTTATAGTTAAGAATTAGGCACTTTGGCCAGGCCCATCTCGATGCCAGGGTAGCACATAACTCACCGCTTGCCCTGGATCCTTCCCGTCCCACGTCGGGGACCCTACTTTGGGGTGCTAGGAACTGAGGGCAACTGAGGCTTAAGTGGAGAAAGCAGATGCCCAGGAGGGAATATCGAGGCCAATTAAGTCTTAAGTTATAAAAACATAATATTGTCTTCTTGTGTCTATACAAAAAGACATAGCTTTAAAGTAAATTATTCAAAAGGCATAAAGAGGAGAGAAAGGCAATGTTATAATATTCAGTGTCCTAGGAAGTTCTGACCTTACCAATTAACAGAGTTTGATTAAGGGAAGAGCAGATAAACTGGTAGAATTGGTTACAGATAAACAAAGGAATGGGAGTGACTCGGGAGCACTTTGATGGGTGTGACTGATAAACCTAAGCTCCTAGTGGCAAGGGGGAAAGGACAAACCAATGATATCCAACATTTCCTCACCCCATTTTCTGATGGGGTTGGATGTTATCTTCTTGTAGAGTTCAACCAGTGCTTTATATACCATTGATATCAACCCCTTATCTGATGAGTATTCTGTAAATATCCTTTCCCATTCTGTAGATAGTCTTTGTATTCTGGTCACTGTATCTTTTGCAGTGCAGAAGCTTCTTAGTTCAATGTAGTCCCATTTGTTTATCTCTGTTTCCTCTTGGTTGGTCAGTTGCAAGTCATCTTTGATAAAACTGCTAGCTTCAATAACGTGGAGGGTTTTGCCAACCTTGGCTTCAATGTACCTTATGGTTTGTGGTCTGATGTTGAGGTCTTTAATCCATTTTGATCTGACTTTTGTGCATGGTGTCAGGTCGAGGTCTAAGCCCATTCTTTTGCATGTGGTTATCCAGTTGTGCCAGCACCATTTGTTAAAGAGGCTTTCCTTGCTCCACTTCACATCTCTTGCTCCCTTATCAAAGATTAGATTATCATACATGTGGGGTTGTGTGTAGGGATATTCCACCCTATTCCATTGGTCTGCGGGTCTGCCTTTGTTCCAGTACCATGCTGTTTTAATTATTACCACTTTGTAGTAAAGTTTGAGGTTGGGGAGGGTGATGCCTCCCATAGTCTTTTTCCCACGAATTCTTCTAGCTATCCGTGGACGTTTGTTGTTCCATATGAATTTTAGGATTGCTTGATCCGTTTCTTTGAAGAATGTCATGGGTATCCTTATAAGGATCATGTTGAATCTGTATAATGCTTTGGGGAGTATTGCCATTTTGACAATATTGATTCTCCTATCCATGAACAAGGTATATGTTTTCATTTCCTCATGTCCTCTTTTATTTCATGGAGTAGCGTCTTGTAGTTTTCTTTGTAGAGGTCTTTTACTTCCTTGGTTAAGCTGATTCCAAGGTACTTGATTTTCTGGGGTACGATTGTGAATGGGATTGCTTTTTTCATGTCCCTTTCCTCTGTCTCATTGTTTGTATATAGGAAGGCCATGGATTTTTGGGCATTGATTTTATGGCCTGCCACTTTACTGTATAAGTCTATTGTTTCTAAGAGTTTCTTAGTAGAGGCTTTGGGCTTCTCTAGATATAGTATCATATCATCTGCAAATAGTGAGAGTTTAATTTCTTCCTTCCCTATCTGGATGCCCTTAATCTCTTTTTCTTGTCTAACAGCTATCGCAAGTACTTCCAGTAGTATATTGAAGAGAAGTGGTGAGAGTGGGCATCCTTGTCTTGTGCCTGATCGTAGAGGAAAGGCCCTTAGTTTTTCTCCATTGTGGATAATGCTTGCCATAGGCTTGTGGTAGATGGCTTCGACTATCTTGAGGAAAGTTCCTCCAAAACCCATTTTTGTGAGGGTTTTCATCATGAAAGGATGTTGGATCTTGTCAAATGCTTTCTCTGCATCTATTGATATGATCATATGGTTTTTATCTTTACTTTTGTTGATATGATGCATTATGTTGATTGATTTCCGAATGTTAAACCATCCTTGCATCCCCGGGATGAATCCCACTTGGTCATGGTGTATGATCTTCTTGATGAGTTGTTGGATCCTATTTGCTAGTATTTTGTTGAGGATCTTTTCATCGGTGTTCATCAAGGATATTGGTCTATAATTTTCTTTCTTAGTGACGTCTTAGCTTGCTTTTGTTATTAAGGAGATGTGTGCTTCATAGAAACTGTTTGGGAGAGTTCCTGTTTTTTCAATTTCCTGGAAAACCTTGAGGAAAACTGGCAACAGGTCTTCTTTGAATGTTTGAAAGAATTCACCAGTGAATCCATCTGGGCCTGGGCTTTTGTTTTTGGGGAGACTTTTGATTACAGTTCAATTTCCTTAATATTAATGGGTCTATTCATGTATTCCACGTCTTCTTTGTTCAGTCTTGGGAGATTGTAGGAATCAAGGAAATCATCCATTTCTTTTAGGTTCTCTTGTTTTGTGGCGTATAGACCTTCAAAGTAGTCTCTAATGATCTTTTGAATCTCACTGGTTTCTGTTAAGATGTCCCCCTTTTCATTTCTGATTCGATTTATTAGGGTTCTCTCTCTCTCTTTCTTTGTGAGTCTTGCTAGCGGTTTGTCAATCTTATTTTCTCGAAGAACCAGCTCTTTGTTTCATTAATCTTTCAGATTGTTTTTTTGGTTTCCATGTCATTAATTTCTGCTCTAATTTTTATTATTTCTTTCCTTCGGTCTGGTTTGGGTTCCTTTTTCTGGTCCTTTTCTAAGGTCTTGAGCTGTGAAGTTAAGTTCTCTATGTGGGCCCTTTCTTCTTTCCTGAGGAATGCTTGGAGAGCTATAAATTTTCCCCTTAACACGGCTTTAGCTGCGTCCCATAGGTTTTGGTAACTCGTGTCCTCATTTTCATTTGTTTCTAAGTATTTTTTATTTCTTCTTTGATTTCCTTCCTGACCCACTCATTGTTCAACATTGAGTTGTTTAATTTCCAGGTCCTTGATTTGGTTCTCCGTGTCAGTGTGTTGTTAGCTTCTATCTTCAGCGCTTCGTGGTCTGAAAAGATGGTTGATACAATTTCTATTTTTCCGATTCTCTTGAGGTATGTTCTCGGGCCCAGTACATGGTCTATTTTGGAAAATGTTTCGTGTGCACTGGAAAAGAATGTGTATTCTTTATTTTGGGGGTGTAAAGCCCTGTTTAGGTCTATTAGGCCTCTCTCTTCCATTTCTTCTTTCAGAGTCAGTGTTTCCTTGCTGAGTTTTGTTCGTGTTGATCTATCCAGAGGTGATAAGGGGGTATTGAAGTCTCCGACTACTATTGTGCTGTTAATGATGTCCTCTTTGAAGTCTGTTAGGAGTTGTTTTAAGTATTTAGCTGGTCGTTCATTGGGTGCGTATACGTTTAAGAGTGTGATTTCCTCCTGTTGTACATATCCCTTGATGAATAGAAAGTGGCCTTCGCTGTCCCTTCTAATCTTTTTCAACCTGAAATCTATGTTGTCGGATACTAGGATGGCCACTCCAGCTTTTTTAAGGGAGTTGTTTGCTTGCAGGACTGTTTTCTATCCTTTGACTTTGAGTCTGTGTTTACTCTGTTTGTTCAGGTGTGTTTCTTGCAAACAGCAGAATGTTGGGTTTAATTTCCGGATCCATTTTGCCACTCTGTGTCTCTTGATAGGTGCATTTAGGCCATTGACATTGAGAGAGATTATTGTGATGGGGTTTTGTGTCATCTTTCTGTGGGGTTAGTTGTTTTTATGGGGTTCCTCCTTAGCTTACAGTAGCCCCTTTAGACCTTCTTTTAAGTTTGGTTTTGAGTCTATGAAGTTCCTGAGCTGTTGTTTATCCGAGAAATAGTGTATGGTTCCTTCGAGTTTGAGTGAGAGTTTAGCCAGATAAAGTATTCTTGGTGAGGCGTTCATTTCGTTGAGTTTTTTCACTATGTCCCACCATTGTCTTTGGGCTCGGAGGGTTTCCTCTGACAGGTCTGCTATAAATCTGAGGGGTGCTCCTTTGTAAGTGATTTCCTTCATTGACCTTGTTGCTTGTAGAATTGTGTCTCTATCCACAGCATCTGCCATTCTCACTATGATATGCCTCGGAGTCTTTTTATTTGGGTCTCTTTTTGCTGGCACTCTTCGGACTCCTTGGATCTGGATACCTGCCTTCTCCAGCTCTGGGAATTTCTTAGTAATGATGTCTTAGACTGTGTTTTTTCATTGGGATTACTTCCCTGTGCTTCTGGTACTCCAATGATTCTCTTGTTCCTCTTGAAGTCATCCCCAAGGACTCTGATTCGCTCTATAGCCATTTTGAGGTCTTTTGCCATTATTTGTTGTTGTCTGTAAGCTTTCTGAAGCTCATCCTCAAGGTCGCTGATTCTGTCTTCGGCTGTAGTCATTCTACTGTTGAGGGCATCTACTGAGATTTTTAATTCATCTACCAATTCCTTTATTTGTGTGACTTCCGTTCGTAGGTTTGAAATTTCTGCTCTCATTTCTTCCTGCATTTTTTTTGTAGATCGTTCCAGTGATTCATTCATCTCCTCCCTTAATTTATTGGATGTCTGTTCCATGGTTGCTTGGAGTAGGTCGACTCTCCTCCATATTTCCTCTCTGAATTCTTTATCTGAGAGGTCGTAGTTGTGGGTAGCACCTTTTGAGGTTTCTGGTATCTTTTCTTCTCCCTCTCTTTGTGGAGGGGATTTTTGCTGCTTCTTCATATTGTTATGGGAGTATAGAATTGGAACTTTGTAGTTGTTTATTCCTACTCCCACTTGCTGAGGGAAGGAGGGGCTCTGGTTGTGCTATTGCTGATGGCAGCCTTGTTCCTATTCTAGAGTTCTTCCTTATACTCAGGCGTTTCTTCCTTATTGATGTGGGGGCTTAAATGAAGACTTAAAGCTAAGTTCTCTTTTACAAAGGTTTTGCTAAGCTTCTTTTATTCACTGATAGTTTTTCTAAAGTTGAAGTAACCTAATGGACTATTTCGCATAAGTAATTCACATGGGCTAAAGCGATTTTCAAAGAAAAAAAACTATACCTAATGTGCTAAGGTAGAAAACAATAACTGCGGCTGCATCACTGGCCACCCCATCCGGCAGGAGGCCATGCCCCCTTTTAGACCACGCCCCCTGAGATGCAGGCCACGCCCCAGTTTCTACGTTATGGGGGCTCTCAAGACTTGAGGCCTGGGAAAAGGGCCAATTGGAGGGAGCTGGACCGGATGACAGGGGTCGCAGGGTGCAGGATGGGACGGCGGCTAAAGGTCTGATGTCTGGGCGGCCCCGTGGGAACCGGGGGGGCACCCGGGGAGGCATGGCTGGGAGTCGCCTGACTACCTGGGAAAAGGGCCGATTGGAGGGAGCCGGACGGGATGGCAGAGGTCTCGGGGTGCAGGTCAGGGCGGCGGCTAAAGGTCTCTCAGCAAATTTTAAGTGTTCTTGACAAAGCTTAGTTTAGAAAACAACACGTCTCACCTTTGTAAAGTTCCAGTTTCTATCCCCAACACTGCAAAATAAATAAACATATATTTTTGTGAAAACCTCAACTCAATTCAGGGGGAGAAGTATCATTGCACTATACTCAGTGATATTCAGGGAGTTACTTATGACTCTGTACCCAGGGTCGCTCCAGGCGTGCTTGAAGGACCATGTATGATACCTGGGATTAAACAGGCATCAGCAGTGTCTTTACCTCCCAAACTCAACATTTTCAAGGTTACTGAAATAGGTTTACTCCAAATAGATTTTGTGGCAATGAATTTGAGGCCCTGAATGGGCAAATGGCATACTTTATATTAAAAGGGGTATGTGAAGAGCTTGTTCTTGCTTTCTTCTCTCATGGACTACATATATAAATATATAAGTTACCAAGGAGTACAAGAGAGCGAGAAAGAGTGAGAGAGTGTATGTGTGTGTATGAGAGAGATACAGACAGAGACACACAGAGAGAGGTAGGCTCCCCTTTAAAGAGTTTTGTATCCAGAGCAGTAGAATAAAGAAGTTTAAAAGTTTATCTTACCAAATTCTAGTTGCCCACCCCCCATATGTTAATTCATTGCTTTAGTTTTCTTTTCAGGCAGATAGAAAACTTTTTTTTTTGCTTTTTTGGGTCACACCCGGTGATGCACAGGGGTTACTCCTGGCTCTGCACTCAGGAATTACTCCTGGCGGTGCTCAGGGGACCATATGGGATGCTGGGAATCGAACCTGGATCAGCCTCGTGCAAGGCAAACGCCCTACCCGCTGTGCTATTGCTCCAGCCCCAGCAAATAGAAAACTTTTAATAAGATTGTTTGTATTTTTTTTCTTTTTATTTTTGGTTTTTGGGTCACACCCGGCAATGCACAGGGGTGACTCCTGGCTCTGCACTCAGGAGTCACCCCTGGCGGTGCTCAGGGGATCATATGGGATGCTGGGAATTGAAGCCGGGTCGGCCGCGTGCAAGGCAAACGCCCTACCCGCTGTGCTATTGCTCCAGCCCCGGTTGTTTGTATCTTTCTGGCACTTTCTCTCTTTCCCCTCTTGTCTTCTCCAATGGTATATGTTTTGATTGATCTTTCTTTTCATTGACTATAAGTTCATCCTTGGTTCAACATTATTTCTAGCAAAATGAGAATAATTTTAACTGTTTTCAGGAAAGGAGATATAAAAGTGCAGAATTCCTTTGAAAAACAAAGGTACTTTTGAAATCATGTGTCATTCAGGAGAAGTTACATCTATTTTACACATAGCTACAAGATATTTTTTGTTACACAAAGAGATAACACAAATTAGTATGAATAAGATAAACTGTCCAGGAAGCAAATGAATCAAGGGTACATACAACAATTCTCAAAACAACAACATCAACAATAAAACCCCAAACGTAAAAAGCATCAAAAGTCCACCAAAGGAGTATTTATTATACTTTTAACATTACTGTCAATCAATGAGATATGAAGTCAAGATTGATGTCAAAGGCTGAAAAAGATGTTGATTCTTTGTTGGCACTACTACGATGAATGGGTGTGTCATATTCCACTGTCAAATCTACACATGTACAGACTTTCCCCCAGGTATTCTGGCAACATCTGTCAGAGCCATTAACATGTTTACAGCCTTTGAAGTCACAGCGCTTCCAGGATTTTATCCTAAGGAAATAATTAGGAAATCATCCAAGATGTTCTATATAGAATTATTTGTAGCATTAAAAATGGAATTACTATCTAGCATCAGAGTTAAATAAATTATGATATATCCATGGAATGAACAAAACTTAATATTAGATCAATCTTTACCTCATTTCCTCCTATCTACAATTCTACTTGCTCTCATTACCTGAGTTTAAAGGACCACTTTGGTGAAATTTGATGTCTTTCCTTATAAGGCAAGAATTTAGGTACTAGTGTTCTTTGGCATTCTAGTTTGTTACCTTTAAATCAGATGCCAGAATTTTACTTTTCAGCTGTGTGTGTGTGTGTGTGTTGGGATTGAACTTAGTGCTTTACACAAGCAAAGAATGTGCTTTCTCACTGATCTACACTTTTATCCCTCTTTCCACATTTTTTAAACCCTCGTGCGCCTTTCCAAAATGTCCTTCTGCCATTTTTGTAGTGTCTTATGAAATGCAAAAATTTCAATCCATTCTATTTTTAATTCTAATATTTTTGAAAATTTGTCTGTCAGACGCTGCTTGCAAGTTTTCTATGAGAGAAAATTTTGTTTGGTCAACATTTTATATTTGGTTTGACCAAACAAACGCTCTAGAACTTCACGTGCAATGGTTAAAAGCAGAAAGAAGATATCCTTTCCTGTACAAGTTCTACATTTTTACATAAATTTTGTGGATCATCTTCTTAGATTCTGTTTATAGTTCTCTCTGTTTACAAAGGCTAATCATCTAAGTCACTGGAAGTTAGGATTTAAGAGGAAATTTAAGAGGAAATTGAGGTGAAGGGACCATAATTCTGGCTGTTTCTCTCTGACTCCTCCCCTTGGAATTCTCAAAGTCTGGCTTCCTTCTTTCTCATGACATGACTGGACATGACAATCTAAACAATGAACACAATTTAGGCTGAATGTAAGGCCCCAAATCCCATTGCAGTCATTTTTTAAATTTTTGTTTTTTCCTATGTTTATAGATTTATTAACTTGCCTCTCTACTATTGTATTTATTTAGGAAAATTTTAGATCATTTCACCCATTCGTTCATTTTATAGAAAAGCAATTTGAGGTTTAGGAAGTTGAAATGACTTGGGGCCAGAGCAGTATTACAGTGTATAGGGCACTTGCCTTGCATGTGACAAAATCATATTCAATCCTTGGCACTCCATACAGTTCCCCAAGCCCAGCCTTAGGTGATCCCTGACCACAGAACCTAAGCACCAATGGGTGTGGCCCAAAACAGAAAGAAGAAAAGAAGGAAGGAAGGAAGAAAGAAAGAAAGAAAGAAAGAAAGAAAGAAAGAAAGAAAGAAAGAAAGAAGAAAGAAAGAAAGAAAGAAAGAAAGAAAGAAAGAAAGAAAGAAAGAAAGAAAGAAAGAAAGAAAGAAAAAGAAAGAGAAAGAAAGGAAGAAAGGAAGAAAAGAAGGAAGCTGAATCAATTTAATATAAGGTATAGGCTAAGTAATCAGTAGACTCTCATGAGTGGAACCAAGAAAGCATAACACAGACTTGACATTCCTTAAGAAAGTGATACTGGCCATTTTGCCGAAACAGTCAGCAGTAAGAAGCTGGACTGGCAGGACCACAAGCTGGAGAATGCTCCAGACCCCAGAATGGGCCAACAACACCGGGGTGCCAGACGGAGGAGGTACAGCCAGCACGCCTTCTCCAGATGGAGCCCCGGTGACACTGAGCTTCTATTAGCATGGCTCCAGTATGTGGGACTGGGACATCTCTCCAAAATGCGTGGGGGCAGTGGAACGGGGTGGCGCCAGCCCAGTCTCCAGCCCACCCTGCTGCCAGAAGTCATGCCCTCAACCCACCCTCGGAGCCACTTTGCCGCAACAGTCAGCAGCAAGAACCCGGGCCAGTAGCACCACAAGCGGGAGAATGCTCCGGACCACAGACCAGGCCAACAACACCGGGGCGCCGGACGGAAAAGGTGCAGAGTCCCTGCCTTCTCCAGATGCAGTCCAGGCGATACTGAGCTTCTACTAACACGGCTCTGGTTTGTGAGTCTGTGTTTGTTCTGGCTATTCAGTTGTGTTTCTTGCAGGCATAAGAATGTTGGGTTGAGTCTCTGAATCCATTTTGCCAGTCTGTGTCTCTTAATTGGTGAATTAAGACCATTGACATTGAGAGAGATTATTGTCATAGGGGTTTGTGCCATCTTTCTGTAAGTGTTTGTTGTGCTTGTAGGGGTTTTTCTTGTCTTATAGTAGCCCCTTTAGACCTTCTTTTAGGTTTAGTTTAGAGTCTATGAAGTTCCTGAGTTGTTGTTTATCCACAAAATAGTGTATAATTCCTTCGAGTTTGAATGAGAGTTTGGCCGGATAAAGTATTCTTGGTGAAGCACTCATTTCATTGAGTTTTTTTCCACTATATCCCACCACTGCCTTCGAGCTTGAGGACAAAAACCCTTTCCCTCCCAGGGCTGCACAGGACCGTAGTTTAGTTCAAAGACCACGAGTGGAGTTGCCAGCAGCCTCTGGGTTTTTGTACCTCCGGTATAATGGCAGCTCAGGGGTGGCGGAGCCATTCCTGAGCGTTTTCTTTGGATATCAGGAAAGGTCACGCGGCCGCTTATGCGGCTGCGTGGTTTGGAGAGATATCCCAGTTCCAATGAAGCTCTCCCCATCTTATTTTTCCTGATTGCTTTTACTATAAATTTATAATAGCTATTCTTTGTTTGCCTTTATCTATTCACTTATATTCTTCCAATTGTTGTTCCCATTTTCACATTGCCACTTACTTCTCAGTCCATCTGGTCTGAGAGTTGTATGTCTCAGGCTTTCCTCACCAGCATTGTTGGTTAAGAGTTGTTCTCAGCTATTACAGTTGAAGCACTTTACATTGTCACTAGTAAAAGTAGGACCAATAAAGGAGAAGATGTACACACCGTGTAGATGACTTCCAGTACTGGAGCAAGCCACACTTGATGTCAGAACACTATCTTTTTATTTTTTAAATTTTATTTTCATAAGGTTGTTATGAAATGTTATTTTCATAGTGTAATGTAATCATATTAATTGATTACATTCAGTATTTCAACACCAGTCCTACCACCATTACACTTTCCCACCACCACTCAAATCTGCCTGCCAGAGTAGATGCTAGATAATTTATTTTCTATTGCTTATTATGAATAGTATGTGAGGTCACGCAGCTGCAAAAGTGACCACGTGTTTCTGGAATTCTAAAATTGTAAATGGTTGTAAATGGTTGAGGTCCAGAGACATCTCTGTAGGGAGCTAATCCATTCTGAGATTCATTTGGGAGTTTCCATGAACTGAGATGATGCTCAGAGGCAAATGGTAGGCGTGACAGCCCAAGCGGGTGGGGAGATGGGAAGGGATGGCCTGTCTCCGCTACTGCCATGTGGCCTGGAGTCTTAGTCCTTGAACCTGCATACCTCGGTTTTGCTAGGAAGTCAGAACACTTTCAAGTTAAAAAGTAATTATACTGTGCCCAGCCCAACTTGTCGATCCAGCTTTAGAGGGGAGAATGCTTCTGTTACTTGCCAATAAAGACATCCCATTTATTAAACTATTGGAAAAAGCATACATTTGTGCAAAATTGTCTTTGATGCACTGCAGTACTGTAGCACTGTCTCCCCATTGTTCATTGATTTGCTTGAGCGGGCACCAGTAACATCTCCATTTTGAGACTTGTTGTGACTGTTTTTGGCATATTGAATATGTCATGGGGAGCTTCCCAGCCTCTGCCGTGCAGGTGGGATACTCTTGGTAGCTTGGAATACCGGTACTCTCAGGATACTCTCTGAGACAGATGGAGGAATTGAAACCAGGTCAGCCGCATGCAAGGCAAACGCCCTACCCGCTGTGCTATCCCTGTCAGTTTGCAGATTAAGAAAGAGAGTATTTCCTAAGCAAATATTGTTTGTGAGGGTCTGCCTGGAATGGGAATGGAACTGAACATAATGAGGTTAAGAATGCAACCCTGACTGTAGCTTTTCCCTTGCTTTTGCACTTGCTTAAACGCCTACAAGCAAGAGAAACTATGTTCAAGCTATCTTATTTTCAGCAACATCTGTCTCACTAGTGGACACTCACTGACATTTCAAACATAGGCCCTGAGGAAATGAACTTCCATTCTTTTGAAAGAATGTTGGGTCACAGTCCACACCCGATTTGAATCCTGCTTTCTTCTGAAAAGGCTGCACTGACAGAAAATGCTTTTTATACCCAAACCCACTCTACAGTCTCGGGCTAGGGAACAGTTACACTTCTGCACAATAGTTGCCAAACATCTTCTAAATATCAAGACACTTTTAATCCTCAAATCATAGTTTACCTAGGTCAATTGTTTCAAGTCTTGTTCATGTTGACAGGGATAGTTCACCTTGCCATTTGGGAAAAGTTCCAGTGTCAAGATGACCTATAAATAATGGCAAGGGAAGCTGTTCAACCAAAAAATGAAGAGAGGTAGTGCTGGAGACTTAGTACAGTGCATTGGGTGTTTGCTTGGAATGTGGCTGGAATGCCAAGGGTGGTCCCTGAGTTCAGAGCCAGAAATACATCTTGAGCACCACCAGGTGTGGTTCCAAACAAACAAAATACACCGAGAGGATAAAAGACACTGAGAGAACAGGCTCTGGGGTTTCAACTTTCTTCAGCACTGATCCATGCAGAAGAAGCAAGCTGTGACTTTTGGGTATTCTCTATTCTTATCATGGAGGTTGAATAAGTGCCACAGGTGAGCACTCTGCTCATGTTTCTTAAACTGGGAACCACTTAAACTCCTTTGGGTTGGGGAGGGTGAGGAGATAGCTCAAACAACTGGAGCTTATGCTTTGCATGTGGCAGTCCTGGATTTCATCCCTGTTACCACATGGTCTCCCAGACAGAGAACCAGGAGAGAAAACCCCCTCCCCAGCACCCCACCCCACAAATCTCAAACACATTCTGGAGTGTTTTTTACTTTTGTTCACATATAAATGCATTTATTTTTTATTTTTATAATCATTAACATCAATATTACTGTTATGATTTCCATAATACAATTAAAAATTCTGAACCATATATTCTTTCTTAACATTAAAAATAAATTCTCTTAACATTTTCTTTAATTGAATAACTATAAGATACAGAGTTACAAAGCTGATGATGGTCTAGTTTCAGTTATATAGTGTTTCAACATCCATCCCTCCATCAGTGTACATTTCCCACCACCAATGTCCCTGTTTTCCCTCCCTTCCTCCTCCCCCCACAGCCTCTATCTATGGCAGCCTCTCTCTCTCTCTCTCTCTCTCTCTCTGAGCATGTGTGTGTGTGTGTGTGTGTGTGTGTGTCTGTCTGTCTGTCTGTCTGTCTGTCTGTCTGTCTGACTCTCTCCTCTTTGGGGCATTGTGGTTTACAATGTAGGTACTGAGAGGTTATCATATTTGTTCCTTTACCTGTTTTCACCATGCAGTTCTTATCCAGAGTGATCATTTCCAACTATCTTTGTCAAGGTGGTCCCTTCTCTATCCCAATTGCCTTTTATCCTAGCATTTGAGGTAGACTTCCAACCATGGGCAATTCTCCTGACCCTTGTTTCTACTGTCCTTGGGTATTGGTCTCATTTTTTTTCATATCCCACATATGAGTCCAATCATTCAATGTCTATTTTGCTTCTCCTGACTGATTTCACTCAGCATGAATTTTCCATGTCCATCCATTTACAAGAAAATCACACAACTTTATTTTTTCTAACAGCTGCATTGTGTAGATGGACCATGGTTTCTTTAACCAGTCATCTGTTCTCAGGGACTTTGGTTGTTTCCAGTTTCTGGCTATTGTAAATAGTGCTGCAATGAACATAGATGTGAAGACAGCATTTCTGCTGTGTTTTTGGGTCCCCAGGTATATTCCCACAAGAGATATTGCTGGATCATATTCTCTGGAGTGTTTTTTTTTAAAAAGAAAATATAGTTTCTTAGTCCTACCCCCGGGACTGGAGCGATAGCACAGTGGATAGGGCATTTGCCTTGCACGTGGCCGATCCGGGTTCAATTCCTCTGTCCCTCTCGGAGAGCCCACCAAGCTACCGAGAGTATCCCGCCCGCACGGCAGAGCCTGGCAAGCTACCCATGGTATATTTGATATGCAAAAACAGTAACAAGTCACACAATGGAGACTTTATTGGTGCCCGCTTCAGCAAATCAATGAACAACGGACAACAGTGTTACAGTGCTACAGTGCAGTCCTACCCCTAACCTGCAAAGTTTGAATCATTAGGGATTGGTGGTAGTGTTCTTCACTTAACTAGCAACTCCATTTCTCTTTGATGCTATAACAGTTTGTGCCTTCTGACTTCACTGTTATTTAAAATTTGTGTTAGAATATAAAAGTCTGCTTCTCTCCATTGGAATTTGGGTCTCTTCTAGGAAGAACAGACACATGCAAATGAGGACAACTAGCTTCAGGTTCTTGATCCAGTGTTGGTCTAAATGTGCTTGCCTTGCATGCAGCTGACTTGGGTTCAATACCTGATATCCAATTTGGTCCTTTGAGCATAGCCAGGGGTAGTTCCTGAGTACACAGTTAGGAGTAATCTCTGAGCATTTCTAGGTGTGGCCCCAGAAACAAACAAAATATTAAGATTTCTGTTCCATCAATTAACTTTTTTGAATCTGTATTTTTCCCATCTGCAAAATGTGCTGATTATAATGCCTAAACTGCAACAGAATTGGGAAGAATAAAGATGAAACTAAGCAAAACTTGTACATATATGTATATAATTGTAAAATTATATGCACATAGACAATACATTTACACATATGTATATATACTTGCTTCTATACAAATATATGCTTACATACATATACATAAACATAATTATATTTATTACAGTGGTACTATTTAATAATACTTCTTAAGGAATTCATCTCTTTTTTTTCCCTAGCCCTGTCTTGGTCCCATTGCTCATCTATTTGCTCGAGCAGGCACCAGTAACGTCTCTATTGTGAGACTTGTTGTTACTGTTGTTGGCATATCGAATACACCATGGGTAGCTTGCCAGACTCTGCCGTGCGGGCGAGATACTCTCGGTAGCTTGCGAGGCTCTCCAAGAGGGGCGGAGGAAATTGAACCCAGGTGGGTCACATGCAAGGCAAATGCCCTAGCTGCTAGGCTATCACTCCAGCCCTTTTCCTAGCCCTAGAAGTTGTTTTTGAAAAATTCTCCTCCTAGCCCTGGAAAGAGTATGATTAGGACACATACCTAGCACATGCCCAACCTTGGTTTAATTTCCACATAATTCCCCAGTCTTTCTGGGTGCAGCCCTAAAATTCTCCAGCATCACTTAGTATGGCCTGAAGGCTCCAAGCACTACCTACGTGGCCTGGGGCAGTCCTCGGCTCTGCAGCGTCGCATCCTCACAGGCTTGCATTGGCCCAGTTAGCCAAGAGTTACTGGAGGCTCCCGAAGGTCTTCTGACTATCACCTGGGAGGGAGGCCAAAAAAATCCTTTACCCAAAATACATATTATTTTCGCAAATGGAGGAAATGGGGAGGAGTCAGGAGTGTGGGGTGTATCTTTGACCACAACTTACTTCCCTTATGAAGTGGATGTTTATCATCTAGAATGTATGGAGGAGAATTTACAGGATGCGGAGACACACCAGGGAAGAGAAACATATTCCTCATCCTCTAAACCTCAGGTTCTTCCCTGTTCCTCCAGGACAATTCCCAGCCTTGTTAAACTCCTGCATTCTTGCTTGGCAGAGCTCTAAGTGAGGTAGGATCCCTTGAAGGTGGTGGGGGCGGGGGGTGCGGAGAGGGGGCGGGGGCTGCTTGTACACCAGTGGGATCTTGCTCATGAGGTCTAAGCAACCATGACTCTAGAGTTGAAAGGCGCCTGAGTATCAAGTTCCCTGAATCCAGTCTCCCCAGACATCAGGGTTTTCCTGCTGCAAGAGATGACTCAGTTTGTTGCCACATTCAGCTAAATAAACCATGTTCCCATTACCATGTCATAAGAGTGTTGTCTAAAAAAAAAGAAAGCAAAAAAGAGAGACCTACGAATCCTGTCTGCCCTCTGTGGCGTCAGAAGTTCTGGTTCAATTTTGAAAGGCCTTAGTCATTCTATAGGAGTTATGGTAACTGACTTTGTTTTGAATGTCAAACTTGATTCCAGCCTGAGATATGGCACCAAGACAAGCCTATTAAACCTTGACTGCGAATTTCAGAAACCGGATTGGTATTTGGGGGACTGAGACAGTTGAGGATCAAATCAGATGCTCAGGTCACAGATGACATCATCAGTACTGAATCCTGAAAACAGCCCTGGGAAAGCTCACGATCTATCTTTGGAATGCCTGCAGCCCATGTACGGCAAAATACAACCACCCCTGCCCAGGCCAATGTCTGTCTGCAGAGATGCCGTTCACAGAGACTTGGGTGGTGGGGAAGGGAGGCGGGGAGAGGGAAAGGAAAGTCTAGGAATTGAAAGCGGACACATTCTGTGCAAACCAGGATTCCAGATCTTATTGAACTTGTTGAAGAGGCTGTGGAAAATAAGCAACCCTTGAATAATATAATATTGCCACCCAATTAATTGTATCTTTTCCTTTTACACAATGTAAAAGCACAGAAGACAAATTTCTCTTTTCTCTGTGGGGAAATCAAATAATTCCCCAATTTCCAAAGATATTCATTTCTTGGTCTACAAGGCTTAATTGTACAACTTTAACAATTCTTGGCAGAGTACACATATAAAGTGATAATATTTCATAGGCAGGTGTGGCTGTAATTCTGTCAGGGTGAAAGCATAATCTCCCTAAAGGTAACAATTTCCATGGAACAAATGGACTAAGAGCAATGAAAGAAGACAAGAAGACGCCTTTCTAGAGTAATTTTTATTGGCTCTTTCTTTCACTTACTGCCTTGAGAGAAAACTATCTGCCTAATCTCACCGCACAGATCTTGGTGGAAACCTTTGTTTGTCCAACTGGGTGCTGTAGCCTTATCTGTCATCCTACGACACCTCCCTACAGTTAGTCTAGTCAGATGGAGTCCATATGAACTCTGAGACACCTCTGAAGGATCTTTTTTTCTGGCTCACTTCTCCAAGTCATGAGGTTCTGGGAGATTCCTGATTCCTTGGCCAATCATTTAGCAGAAATTCTTTTTTTAAAATTTTTTATTGAGTCACCATGTGGAAAGGTACAAAGTTTTAAGGTTAAAGTCTCAGTTATACAATGCTCGAACACCCATCCCTTCACCAGTGCACATATTCCACTACCAAGAATCACAGTATACTTCCACCCCTCCCCCCCACACCCCTAGCCTCTCCACACCCCTAGCCCCCCACACCCTTAGCCCCTCCACCACCCCTAGACCCCCCCTTGCCTGTGTAACTGATAAATTTCACTTTACTTTCACTTTGATTACATTCAATATTTCAACAAAACTCACTATTGTTGTTTGGAGAGTCTCCCCACTAAAGTCAGACCTGTTGAAAAGGAAGCATTTGACAATTTGTTTTCCATTGCTGAGAATGAAGAGGTATGAGGTTGAGTGACCACACCTAGTGGCCTCACGGTTTTGGGTTTCTGTATTTTAGTATTTTAATAAATAAGTCCAGAGAAATACCTGCCAGAAATTGCATCACTGCACACTTGCACTTCTCAATTACATTATATTCCACATATGATTGCAATCTTTCTATGTCTGTCTCTTTCTTTCTGACTCATTTCACTAAACATGATACAAAAAAAAACCAAACACGATACTTTCCATGTAGATCCATTTATATGCACATTTCATGACTTCGTGTTTCCTGACAGCTACATAGTATTCCATTGTGTATATGTACCAGAGTTTCTTTAACCAGTCATCTGTTTGGGGGCACTCTGGTTTTTTCCAGATTCTGGCTATTGAAAACAGTGCTGCAATGAACATAGACATGCAGATGCCATCTCTACTATACCTTTTTGCCTCTCTGGGATATATTACCAAGAGTGGTATTGCTAGGTCAAACGGAAGCTCAATTTCTAATTTTTTGAGAATCGTCCATATTGTTTTCCAAAAGGGCTGAACCAGTTGGCATTCCCACCAGCAGTGAAGCAGAGTCTCTTTCTCCCCACATCCACGCCAACACCGGTTGTTTTTGTTTTTTGGGATGTGGGCCAGTCTCTGTGGTGTGAGATGATGTCTCATTGTTGTTTTGATCTGCATCTTCCCGATAATTAGTGATGTTGAACATTTTCTCATGTGCCTCTGAGTCATTCGGATTTATTATTTGGGAAAATTTCTGTTCATTTCATCACCCCATTTTTTGATCGGGTTGGCAGTTTTCTTCTTGTGGAGTTCAACCAGTGCATTGTATATCCTTGATATTAACCCTTTATCAGATGGGTACTGCGTAAATATCCTTTCCCATTCTGTAGATTGTCTTTGTACTTTGGTCACTGTTTCTCTTGAGGTGCAGAAGCTTCTTAGTTTGAGATAATCCCATTTATTTCTCTCTGTTTTCACCTGCTTGGCCAGTAGCGTGTCAGCTTTGAAGATACCAGTTTCTTCAATGTTATGGAGGGTTTTGCTGACCTTGTCTTCAATGTACCTTAGGGATTCTAGTCTTATGTTGAGGTCTTTAATCCATTTTGATCTGACTTTTGTACATGGTGATAGATGGAGGTCTAAGCCCATTTTTTTGCATGTAGCTGTCCAGTTTTGCCAGCACAATTTGTTAAACATGCTTTCTTGTTCCACTTCACATTTCTTGCTCCCTTATCAAAGATTAAATGGTTATATATTTGGGGGGATGTGTCAGAGTATTCAACCCTGTTCCGTTGGTCTGCCGCTCTACCTTTGTTCCAGTACCAAGCTGTTTTAATGAATACTGCTTTGTAGTAGAGTTGGAAGTTGGGAAGGGTGATTCCTCCCATTTTCTTTTTCCCAAGAATTGCTTTAGCTATTCGTGGGGGCTTATTGTTCCATATGAATTTCAGGAGCACCTGCTCCATTTCTTTGAAGAATGACAAGGGTATCACTATAGGGATCACATTGAATTTGTACAATGCTTTGGGGAGAATTGCCATTTTGACAATATTAATTCTTCCAATCCATGAGCTGGGGATATTTTTCCATTTCCTCGTGTATTCTTTTATTTCCTGAAGTAGCGTTTTGTAGTTTTCATTATACAAGTCCTTTACCTCCTTAGTTAAGCTGATTCTGAGGTATTTTATTTTTTGAGGCACAATTGTGAACGGGATTGCTTTAATCATATTGCTTTCTTCTCTCTCACTATTTGCATATAAGAAATCCATGGACTTTTGGGTATTGATTTTATAGCCTGCAACTTTACTATATGAGTCTATAGTTTCTACGAATTTCTTGGTAGAGGTTTTAGGGTTTTCTAAGTATAATATCATATCATCAGCGAATAGTGAGAGCTTGATCTCTTCCTTTCCTAACTGAATGCCTTTAATATCTTTTTCTTGCCTAATCACTATTGCAAGTACTTCCAGTACTATATTGAACAGAAGAGGAGAGAGTGGGCATCCTTGTCTTGTCCCTGTTCTCAGTGGGAAGGTCTTAGGTTTTCCCCATTGAGGATGATGCTTGCCGTAGGTTGTGGTAGAAGGCTTTGACTATATTGAGGAAGGTCCCTTCTATGAATGTCCCTTCATTTTGGCGAGAGTTTTAATCATAAACGGGTGCTGGATCTTGTCAAATGCTTTCTCTGCATCTATTGATAAGATTATATGATTTTTATCTTTTCTTTTGTTGATATGATGGATTATGTTGATTGATTTCCAAATGTTATACCATCCTTGCATCCCCAGGATGAATCCCACTTGTGCGTGGTGTATGATCTTTTTGATGAGTTGTTGAATTCTGTTTGCTAATATTTTGTTGAGAATCTTTGCATCTGTGTTCATCAGGGATATTGGCCTGTAGTTTTCTTTTTTTTAATGTGCTGTCTATTTGCTTTTGGTATTAGGGAGATGTGAGCCTCATAGAAACTGTTTGGGAGGGTTTCTGTTTCTTCAATTTCCTAAAAAATCTTGAGAAAAACTGGCAATAGGTTCTCTTTAAATGTTTGGAAGAATTCGCTAGTGAATCCACCTGTACCTGGGCTTTTGTTTTAGGGAAGACTTTTGATTACCGTTTTAATTTCCTTGATGTTAATAGGACTATTCAGGAACTCCAGGTCTTCTAGGTTCAGCCTTGGGAGATTATAGGAATCCAGGAATTTATCCATTTCTTCTAGGTTCTCTTGTTTCGTGGCATACAGATTTTCAAAGTAGTCTCTGATGATCTTTTGAATTTCATTGGTTTCTGTTGTGATGTCCCCCTTTTCATTTCTGATTCTACTTATAAGTATTCTCTCTCTCTCTTTCTTTGTGAGTCTTGCTAGTAGTTTATCAATCTTATTTATTTTCTCAAAGAACAAGCTCTTGGTTTCATTGATCTTTCGAATTGTCTTTTGGGTTTCCATGTTGTTAATTTCTGCTCTAAGTTTTATAATCTCTTTCCTTCTGCCTGGTTTGGGCTTCTTTTGTTGGTCCTTTTCTAAGGTCTTGAGCTGTGAAGTCAAGTTATTTATGCGGGCCCTTTCTTCCTTCCTGAGATATGTTTGCAGAGCTATAAATTTTCCCCTTAATACGGCTTTAGCTGCGTCCACAGGTTCTGGAAGCTCGCGTCTTCATTCTCATTTGTTTCCAGGTACCTTTTGTTTCCTCCTTGATTTCCTTCCTGACCCACTTATTGTTCAACATCGAGCTATTTAATTTCCAGGTGTTTGATTTATTTTTCTGCATCTGTCTATGATTAACTTCTCTTTTCAGTGCATCATGGTCTGAAAAGTTAGCTGGTACAATGTCTATCTTGTTGATTCTGTTGAGGTATGTTGTGTGGCCCAGCGCATGGTCTATTCTGGAAAATGTTCCATGTGCACTGGAAAAGAATGTGTATTCCCTTTTTTTTTTGGATATAGAGCCCTGAATAGATCTATTAGCCCTCTCTCTTCTATTTCTTCCTTCAAAGCCACGATTTCCTTGGTGAGTTTTAATCTTCTTGATCTGTCCAGAGGTGATAGGGCAGTGTTGTATTCTTCAACTACTATTGTGTTGCCCGCAATGTCCTTCTTAAGGTCTGTTAGCAGCTGATGTAGGTATTTAGCTGGCCCCTCATTGGGTGCATGCACATTTAGGAGTGTGATTTCTTCCTGCTGTACATATCCCTTGATTAATAAAAAGTGGCCTTCACTATCCCTTCTAATCTTTTTCAACCTGAAGTCTATGTTGTCTGATACTAGTAAAGCCACCCCAGCTTTTTGAGGGAGTTGTTTGCTTGCAGGATTGTTTTCCATCCTTTGACTTTGAGTCTGTGTTTGTTCTGGCTATTCAGTTGTGTTTCTTGCAGGCATAAGAATGTTGGGTTGAGTCTCTGAATCCATTTTGCCAGTCTGTGTCTCTTAATTGGTGAATTAAGACCATTGACATTGAGAGAGATTATTGTCATAGGGGTTTGTGCCATCTTTCTGTAAGTGTTTGTTGTGCTTGTAGGGGTTTTTCTTGTCTTATAGTAGTCCCTTTAGACCTTCTTTTAGGTTTGGTTCAGAGTCTATGAAGTTCCTGAGTTGTTGTTTATCCACAAAATAGTGTATAATTCCTTCGAGTTTGAATGAGAGTTTGGCCGGATAAAGTATTCTTGGTGAAGCATCCATTTCATTGAGTTTTTTCCACTATATCCCACCACTGCCTTCGAGTTTGAAGGGTTTCCTCTGATAGGTCTGCTGTGAACCTAAGGGGTGCTCCATTGTATGTGATTTCCTTCTTCAACCTTGTGGCTTGCAGTAATGTGTCTCTATCTGCTATGTCCATCATCCTAACTGTGATATGTCTTGGATTTTTTCTGTTCGGGTCTCTTTTAGCTGGCACCCTTCGGGTGCCTTGAATCTGGATGTCTGCATTGTCCAGCTCTGGGAACTTTTCAGCAATGATTTTTTTGACTGTGGCTTTTTCATTGGGGTTGGTTCCCTGTCCTTCTGGTACTCCAATGATTCTAATGTTGTTCCTCTTGAATTCATCCCCTAGGACTCTAATTATTCCTAGAGCTATTTTGAGGTCTCTCAACATTGATTGTTGTTGCCTGTAGGCTGCCTGGAGCTGATCTTCAAGCTCACTGATTCTGTCTTCTGCTGCAGTCATTCTATTGTTGAGGGCACCCACTGAGGTTTTTTTTTTTTTTTTTGCTTTTTGGGTCACACCTGGCAATGAACAGGGGTTACTCCTGGCTCTGCACTCAGGAATTACCCCTGGCCGTGCTCAGGGGACCATATGGGATGCTGCGATTTGAACCCGGGTCGGCCGCGTGCAAGGCAAACGCCCTACCAGCTGTGCTATCTCTCCAGCCCCCCCCCCACTGAGTTTTTTAATTCATCTACTGAATCCTTTATTTGTGACATTTCCTTCTGTAGGTTTTTTCTCTCTGTTCTCATTTCTTCCCATAATTTCTCAGCTGTCTGTGTATCGTTTCTGTCAGGTCCTCCTTTAATGTAATGAATAGCTTGTCAATCTTTTGATTGAGTTGATTGAACATCTTGAGGATTTCACCTCTGAATTCTTTATCGGAGAGCTCCAGTTTGTAGGTAAGGTCTACTGAGGCATCAAGACTCTTTTCTTTGTCCTCCCCTTGTGGCGGGGACATATGTTTCTTCATATTGTTGTGGTGGTATGGAAGAGGGACCTTGAAGTTCACCCCTGCAAAAGGTGACCAGTGGGCCAGCGCTGGAGGGTGGCGAGGGTCTAGGTGGGCATTGCTCAGAGAGGGTGGAGTCGGGGTCCGAAAGAAGATGGAGCGTGGGGTGGGGCGTGGGGGGTGGGGAGGTGCAGGCGCAGATGGGATGGCGCCTGTTCAGTCCACTAACCTTTAGCAGAAATTCTTGACAAAATTTTCCTCAGTATGCGAGGCACTTCTCACTGATTTACAGGACTTTCCAAAGTCTCTTAAACCTGCCTGAGTTAGAGAAAAATGTAAAGGCATCGAAGAGACTATTGATAATGAGCGAGCATGAGGTAAAGAAGAAGGCTTTGCCATGTTAACATCCATCATTAAAGCAAATGGCATGATTTATGTTTTCCAGAAATGACTTTTTGGAAAGATTTGATGCTTAACAGTCCCAGACCCAGACTGACATTTGCCTTGCATTATGAAATATCATTTCAGAGAAACATCAATTCATGACTTAATGGAGAAATTTTGTGTGTTTAAAAGTTGTGCGCAAGTGTGTAAAAAGTTGAAATAATACAAAATTATTGCTGGATTAAGGATATTATACCAGAAGCCAACTGTTTGGGACTTGCATTTGACTCCAGCTTGGTGCAAAAAGGGGGACTTTTACTGAAAGTAGCTTTTGTCTTGAATTTTCTCCCCTCATCAACTCTTTTTTTTTATAATTTTCCCCCAATTTTTATTGCGGCATCGTGACTTTCAATACTGTTAATGATATTTCCTGTGTATTATGTTCCAAAACCACACCTACCACCAATGTCCAAAGTACCCTTCCATATACCACTCTTCTCCCAAATCTCAAGTAGAATTCTGAATTTATCTTCTCTCTACACTACATATATTTTTCATAGAAGATTAGACCTACTATTTATTTTCCTGGTCTTTAAAATTTTGTATGTTTCCTATGAAAATAGGGAGACGGATGTCTTGATTATAGTTTTATTCCCAATTCCTAGCAAACTACGTATGCATATGTACATAGAAAAATAGTGCTATATACATATACATAAATATTTATGTATATATACGCTAGGCAAAATACCTGCTATGTAGATTTATGTATGTATTAGGGCCAAAATGGGGCTGACTTGTATGAGGCATCCAAAGAGTACCTCTCTAATGATGTGAACCTCTATAATAGTGCGTCTTAAACAGAAATCAAAAGGAAAAAGATGCCAAATAAATACATTTCTAAATTGAAGTTTAGGTCTGTTTATTATTTGCAAGTAAAACTTAAAGAGAGCACATTTATTTAAATCTAATTATTACAATATAGGGATAGACTAGAGTGTACAACTCTAATAAGATCCTGATACATATATATCATAGAGATACCTATCTATAGTATATATAATTTTATGTAAAATACACATATTTATATATGTACTATATTAATATATTATTGTATCAATATGTGGGCTGGAGTGATAGCACAGCGGTAGGGCATTTGCCTTGCACGTGACCAACTTCTGTTTGATTCCTCCACCCCTCTTGGAGAGCCCAGAAAGCTACCGAGAGTATTGCGCCGGCACGGCAGAGTCTGGCAAGCTACCCATGGTGTATTCGATATGCCAAAAATAGTAACAATAAGTCTCAGAATGAGAGACGTTATTGGTGCCCACTCGAACAAATCGATGAGCAATGGGATGACAGTGACAGTGACAGTGATTGTATCAATATATTTAAAAATACGGATGAATATTATGAATACATTTTATATATTTATATATTCTAAATATCTATTTCTCTATATATGGACTGGAGCAATAGCACATGGGTAGGGTGTTTGCCTTGCACACAGCCAACCCAGGCTCAATTCCTCTGTCCCTCTCGGAGAGCCCAGCAAGCTAGCAAGGCCTGGCAAGCTACCCGTGGTGTATTCAATATGCCAAAAACAGTAGCAACAAGTCTCACAATGGAGACATTACTGCTGCCCGCTCGAGCAAATCGATGAACAATGAGATGACAGTGACAGTGCAGTAGAGTGCATATTCATATGTATATAAATATACATGTGTGTGTTGTGGGAAGATCAGAATGCATCTCTTTCCTGTGATGAACCTAGGCCACATTAAGAGTTGTCAGAATTTAGCTGCTAAGGGGTGGAGTGATAGCACAATAGGTAGGGCGTTTGTCTTGCATGCAGCCTACCGGGGTTTGATTCCAGGATCCCACATGATCCCCCAAGCACTGCCAGGAGTAATTCCTGAGTGCAAAGCCAGGAGTAACCCCTGAGCATCACTGGGTGTGACCCAAAAAGAAAAAAAAAGAATTTAGCTGTCAGATCTCATCACAGATCACATTGATAAGCAGCCCATTCAAAGAAGAGTTGGGGTCTATTCACCATAAAGGGATAGGGCACATTACCTTTCAGATGAGTCAAGGGCAACCCAGGTGAACCAACACCAGTAAGCCAAGGGTAGACAGACACATTAGCTTGTTCTGAGCAGTTCCAGTTCACACTTCCATTTCCATCATGAAACTGTGGAGAAATGGTCCTTAATTACGCCCATAGTGTGTGTCAGGCATTTTATACCCTTATCCTAATGATCTTAATAATATACTTCATGAACAAATGTAGGGGTTGGTGCTTTTTCCACCCTTCCAGGAATATGCTGAGAGTCGGTTTGTCTGCCCAAGGACTCTTAGGACTTGAAATCAGAAAGAGGACATAAAGAGTGACACTTCCCTCAAGAGGCATAATGATGAGTGTGCCTTACTATCTGATCACCAAGAAAACAAGCATCCACATAGAATCTGTGAAATGTTCCTTTTGGTCTGAGGTTCTTCTAGAAGTCAGGTGGCCTGTGTTTTAATTCCACCTCAAATTCCGCCCCATGAAGCAAATTAGAAATAAAGTATTTTGAAAGTAGCATGTAGAGAATCCAGGCACCATTCTAGAGACTATTTTCTCATCTGTGAAATGAACACAGGGGTGTCAGTTGATAGGCCTCTTGCTGGAGGCGCATATAAAGATAGTGGGAGCAAAAGTGCTTGAAAATGACATGTCTTACCCAGAGGAATATAGCTTTCTCATTCATCTAAACAAGTCTCTAAGTTAATTGAAAACAATAAATTAAATTTCCAGCTATTATTTTTGCAGAGGATCAAAGGTTGGTTTCAGTAGTTTTAAATTTGAGAAAACCCACTTTCTCATCTAGTGCCTTTTTATTTGCCCTTTCTGATTGTCTAATGAATAGATGCCAGCAATTTCTTCGCATTAGGCCCTGGTGTTTCGCCCCCTTTCTGGTGGCCTCTTAGAACTAATTGTGTTTAAGGGAGAAATCAGATGTTTAGAAGAGCTCATTGACTTGGACTCATTAATAGAACTTTCTTATTCTATTGTATCCAGTAGAAGAGCTAAAAGCACGTATTTCACTCTCCCCACACCACTCCACCCCACCCCACAACCCTCACTTCAAAAAAGTAAACAAAACCAAAAAACAAAGAACAAAAAAACCCACCCCAACCTTTTGACAGAGACCAAGCCGCAAGCACATGTTGTAGATCATCAAAAGCTGGCACCAATTTGGCTAATGGTGTGCACTTTGTTTTTAGATTCTCTTAATACTTTAAGCACTTAACTGGAGCCTGTTCATTCCCAGCCCCGGCCTATGGTTTCCAGGCAGAAGCAGCCACCTGACATTTAGTGGCCCTGCCTGTGAGTTGATAAGGCTGTCTGCAGTCTCGAAACTCCTTTAAGTGCTAAATGTCAAGCTGGCATTGGGTGCCTTCTGCTGAACAATGTGTGTTGTTTTAAAATGATTACTTAATATGAAGAGGTTTCCAAGCACACTAATGCGAGGGGTATTTAAACAGGGTAATGGGGTATCTTTCAAATGTGTTTTTAGTTGGCAACTTAATAATCTCGCTCTTGTTCAAATATTATTTACACCACAGTACAGCTGATAGTCTCTGAAAGTTAAACAAGCCATTCAGGAAAATGAGGTTGAGTTGTGACAAGCTGAAGAGGCGCTCTGAAAGGTCTAGAGCACTTTTCTTTGTCTAGGGAAAGACACACCCTCTGTGTCTTGGGTCTTAGGTCAGTCCTGGTGGTGAGACAATAAGGTAGTTTACCTAAAGATTAACAGGAAAGGGAAGGCATCAATAGCATCTGTTAGGCAAGACTGGATATATGGATAAAAAATTTCAACAATTTCTGCAATAAAATTCCTTTATTTTTCTCTCCCTAATGCTTTGGAAATAAGAAGCTACTAGAATTATTGACGAGACTGGAGCAATAGCACAGTGGGTAGGGCATTTGTCTTACATGCAGCAGACACAGGTTCAATTCCTCCATCCTCTTGGAGAGCCCAGCAAGCTACCAAGAGTATCCTGCCCGCACGGCAGAGCCTGGCAAGCAACCTGTGGCATATTCAATATGCCAAAAACAGTAACAACAAAACTCACAATGGAAACATTACTGGTGCCCACTTGAGCAAATCGATGAACAACAGGATGACAGTGCTCCAGTGCTCCAGAGCTGTTGACTATGTTAAAATGGTCAATTTGAAGCCAACACGTGTGTTAGAGAGATTCCCAGGAACTCTTTTGCCTTTTTTTCATTTTGTCCTGAACTCTCTTGTCAGGAAAGCGTTAAGAGAAGAGCAATTGTAAGGCCTTAAAAAGGACCAGAAAAAGGAACCCAAACCTGACCGAAGGAAGGAAATAATAAAAATTAGAGCAGAAATTAACGACATGGAAACCCAGAAAACAATTCGAAAGGTCAATGAAACCAAGAGCTGGTTCTTTGAGAAAATAAACAAGATTGATAAACCACTAGCAAGACTCACAAAGAAAGAGAGAGAGAACCTTAATAAACCAAACCAGGAATGGAAAAGGGGACAACACAACAGAAGCCAATGAAATTCAAAAGATCATCAGAGACTACTTGAAAGTCTATATGCCATGAAACAAGAGAACTTAAAAGAAATGGATGAATTCCTTCATTCCTACAATCTCCCAAGACTGAACCAAGAAGACTTGGAATACCTGAATAGACCCATTAATATCAAGGAAATTGAAACTGTAATGAAAGGTCTCCCCAAAAACAAAAGCCCAGGTCCAGACGGATTCACTGGCGAATTCTTCCAAACATTTAAAGAAGACTTGTTGCCAGTTCTCCTCAAGCTTTTCCAGGAAATTGAAAAAACAGGAACTCTCCCAAGTAGTTTCTATGATGCACATATCTCCCTAATACCAAAAGCAAACAAAGACACCACTAAGAAAGAAAACTATAGACCAATATCCCTGATGGAAACTGATGTGAAGATCCTCAACAAAATATTAGCAAATAGGATCCAACAACTCATCAAGAAGATCATACACCATTACCAAGTGAGATTCATCCCGGGGGTGCAAGGATGAATCTCACTTGATCATGGTGTATGATCATACATCATGGAATATGAGATTGATCATTCGGAAATCAATCAACATAATCCATCATATCAACAAAAGTAAAGATAAAAAACATATGATCATATCAATAGATGCAGAGAAAGCATTTGACAAGATCCAACATCCTTTCATGATGAAAACCCTCACCAAAATGGGTTTTGGAGGAACTTTCCTCAAATAGTCGAAGCCATCTACCACAAGCCTATGGGAAGCATTATGCTCAATGGGGAAAAACTAAGGGCCTTTCCTCTACGATCAGGCACAAGACAAGGATGCCCACTCTCACCACTTCTGTTCAATATAGTACTGGAAGTACTTGCGATAGCAGTTTGGCAAGAAAATGATATCAAGGGCATCCAGATAGGAAGGGAAGAAATCAAACTCTCACTATTTGCAGACGATATGATACTATATCTAGAGAAACCTAAATTCTCTACTAAGAAACTCTTAGAAACAATAGACTTATACAGTAAAGTTGCAGGCTATAAAATCAGTACCCAAAAATCTATGGCCTTCCTATATGAAACAATGAGACAGAGAAAAGGGACATGAAAAAAGCAATCCCATTCACAATCGTACCCCAGAAAATCAAGTACCTTGGAATCAGCTTAACTAAGGAAGTAAAAGACCTCTACAAAGAAAACTACAAGACGCTACTCCATGAAATAAAAGAGGACATGAGGAAATGGAAACATATCCTCTGCTCACGGTTAGGGAGAATCAACATTGTCAAAATGGCAATACTCCCAAAAGCATTATACAGATTTAACACGATCCATATAAGGATACCCATGACATTCTTCAAAAAAATGGATCAAGCAATCCTGAAATTCATATGGAGCAACAAACGCCCACGGATTGCTAAAACAATTTTTGGGAAAAAGACGATGGGAGGCATCACCCTCCCCAACCTCAAACTTTTACTACAAAGTGGTAATAATCAAAACAGCATGGTACTGGAAGAAAAGCAGAGCCTCAGACCAATGGAACAGGGTGGAATATCCCTACACACAACCTCAAACCTATGACCATCTAATCTTTGATAAGGGAGCAAGAGATGTGAAGTGGAGCAAGGAAAGCCTCTTTAACAAATGGTGCTGGCACAACTGAACAACCACATACAAAAGAATGGGCTTAGACCTCGACCTGACACCATGCACAAAAGTCAGATCAAAATGAATTAAAGACCTCAACATCAGACCACAAACCATAAGGTACATTGAAGCCAAGATTGGCAAAACCCTCGACAATATTGAAGCTAGCAGTTTTATCAAAGATGACACGCAACTGACCAACCAAGAGGAAACAGAGATAAACAAATGGGACTACATTAAACTAAGAAGCTTCTGCACCACAAAAGATACAGTGACCAGAATACAAAGACAATCTACAGAATGGGAAAGGATATTCACCCAATACCCATCAGATAAGGGGTTGATACCAAGGGTATATAAGGCACTGGTTGGACTCTACAAGAAGAAAATATCCAACCCCATCAGAAAATGGGGTGAGGAAATGAACAGAAACTTTCCATTGCTTCAGGGAGATGCAGATCAAAACAACCATGAGATACCACCTCACACCACGGAGACTAGCACACTTCCAAAAGAATAAAAGCAACCACTGTTGGAGAGGATGTGGGGAGAAAGGGACCCTTCTACACTGCTGGTGGGAATGACGACTGGTTCGGCCCTTTTGGAAAACAATATGGACTCCTCTCAAAAAATTAGAAATTAAGCTTCCATTTAACCCAGCAATACCGCTTCTGGGAATATACCCCGGAGAAGCAAAAAAGCATAGTCAAAATGACACCTGCACTTATATGTTCATGGCAGCACTGTTTACAATAGCCAGAATCTGGAAAAAAAAACCCTAGTGCCCGAGAACAGATGACTGGTTGAAGAAATTATGGTACATCTATACAATGGAATACTATGCAGCTGTTAGAAACAATGAGGTTATGAACTTTGCATATAAGTGGATCAACATGGAAAGTATCATGCTAAGTGAAATGAGTCAGAAAGAGAGAGACAGACATAGAAAGATTGCACTCATCTGTGGAATATAAAGTAACAGAGTAGGAGACTAATACCCAAGAATAGTAGAAATAAGTACCAGTAGGTTGGCTCCATGGCTTGGAAGCTGGTCTCACATGCTGGGGGAAAAGGCAGCTCAGATAGAGAAGGGGACACCAAGTAAAATGTGGTTGGAGATCCCGCGCTGGAAGGGAGATGCTTGCTGAAAGTAGACTAGAGACTGAACACAATGGCCACTCAATACCCCTATTGCAAGCCACAACACCCAATTGGAGAGAGAGAGACCAAAAGGGAATACCCTGCAACAGAGACAGGGTGGAGTGGGGGGGAGATTGGATTGTGGGGTGGGAAGGATACTGGATTTATTGGTGATGGAGAATGGGCACTGGTGGAAGGATGTGTTTGCGAACATTGAATAGAAATGTGTGAATCTGTATCTGTACCCTCATGGTTATTCACTAATTAAAGAATAAAATTAAAAGAAAAAAAGAAAGAAAAAAATAGAAGAGCAATTGGCTGCATAGGAACTGACTTGGCTGGGATCACCATGCTCAAAGGATAGTGGATAGTAAGTCCTCACTCCCTCCCACTATTGGGGGCTCTCAAAATATCTAGGAGGGGTGCTTGACACTTCCCTCAAATGTGTGATTTTTCTTAAGTTTTCTCCTTGAAATATATATATTTCTCCATTATTCACTAACCCCCCTTTTCTCTCTGTCTCTGTCTCTCTCTCTTACTCATTGACTTTTTAGAGAATCATAAGACATATCATTAGTAGAATCCAGGAGATATTTCCAATTTAAACTTGAACTAAAAATAAATTTTGCATCACATCTCTCTCTCTGTCTCTCTCTCTCTCTCTCTCTCACACACACACACATACACACACAGACACACACACAGAGTTGGTGCTTGGAAAATGGAGGTTTGGGTAATGAAACACCCACCCCCTCCCACCCACACACAGACACTTACACTGGTATTTCAAAAACTTCACCATATAACCTTTGATTCATGCTTTGGTGTCCCCAGGAATTTGTTTCAGGACCTAATTTCTTTCACAGACACCCAAATCCTTGAAGTCTAGCTACCATATTTGCAGGTCCTACACCCACAATTAACCAAGTGACATGTGGGATTGATTGATTGATCTGCGAACTCAGAACCTGTGTTTAGAAAAACTAGAAATTGCAGTGTTCAGTTCTGTGTGTGTGTATTCACGTGGGTGCATGTGTTTATGCATATATGTGCATATTTGAATTTCAGACACGAAACTACTAGATTCATGATTCTCACTCTCTGGCTATGACTTCCCAACATGTACCATGTGAGTATGATATAAAGATCTCTTATACCTCTGGGTATTTGGGCAAGGTTAACTCTTTTACTTTCTATTGAAGTCTCTGGTGATGAATGGGTGTGAGAGAGAAGATGTGGAGGCCAGGTATCTGATCTCAGGGACTGAAGTTCCCCAAAGTAGAGCAGGTGACCTTGAATAAGTACCAGTGGGTTGATTTTCTTTTCCCTTTTAATATGGAAGGCAATTGATAGGATTGGACACAGGCTCTCCACCTTAGGCTTGAGCACACTGGGACAAAGTGTACTCTCAAAAGCAAAAACAAATACAAATAAAACAAATTGCTGACTTTCCTTCCAGACTCAAAATGCACTGCTGTTTTGATGGCCTTTCTGTGCATTCAGCACCGAGGAGTGGTTGTAGAGGGTAAACACGTCTCCCACAGACCATAAGGTATAGCCAGCTATGCGAGGGGACCTCCAGATACAGCCTGGGGCACCTGACTTCCTGTCCTGGGACTGTGGGACCTGGGACCCCAAATAATGACCCTCCACTCCCAGCACCATTCATCCATTGTTCATAGGTCAAGGAGGATCAGCATTAAGGGGACAAAGGGTCTTAACACCCTGTGGCTGTCAACCTGAGACTTTGCATCTGCAACCTGGCATGTAAATGCAAGTACTTTGCAGCACACAGCCAGTCCTTGAGGTCACTCTGTAGGCCAGGAAGGTGGTGAAGGGACATGCCCGAGATCCTGGCAAGCAGAGTAGTGGTTCTGTGGTTGGGACTAGTGCCTGGCATTTCAGGTTCTGCTCTCTTTCCTGTTAATGTCTATTGTAGGATAACATGGGGTTTTTCCTTTTAGCCTTGCCTTAGGGAACATAGTTTACCTTAAAGCAATGTCCTTTCTGCATGGACACAGGAAGACAATATTGTGCTTGTAACTTGGGAGTTGATTGACTCCAATAATATTTACTCTTGCGCATCTGCTTTCTTAACTCAGTTGCCCTCAGTTTCTAGCACCCCAAAAGCAGGCTCCCGACGAGGGACAGGATGGATCCAGGGCAAGCGGTGAGTTATGTGAGTTATGTGCTACCCTGGCATCGAGATAGGCCAGGCCAAAGCACCACAATACTCAACTATAAGTTGAGGGCATGATCATGGACAATGCTGCCATGATCCAAAGGTAATGATGAGATTAGGACCCTGCTGGGGTTAGGAAGACTAACCTGGCCTGAGGACTGTATAGTGAGATGTCCTCAAGAAGAACCAAACTTTATATCTCTTACTGTGCTCATACAGAATGACATTGCTAGAAATATTAGAAATATTAGGAGTAGATTTACTGTAACTATTTAAGCAGATTACTAGCTCACACCCTGACACACCCTTGTTTGGAATCACTCCCTTGAGTGGATCTCCTTAGATGAGATTTCCTTAGATGAGATTTTGTTAATCTCCTCAAGAAATGGTCTTACCCTTCTTTGTTGATTTGTTGATGGTAAACCCACCTTTGTGCTACCGCCCTATGTAATTTGCTATATAAACTAAGACTGTGGGGCAAAGGAGGGGGCCAGACTCAGGAGAAGCAGAGAGAACGAAATAAACTGATCAAGCAACCAGTTTGGCCTTCTTCCTTCCGCCACCTGCCCTTGACCGACAGCACACACAGCGGTGCCGGAGCACCAAACGTGGGCGGTGAGACAGAGCCGCTCAGAGAGCCCTCGAGTGTACGCACCCCTCAGCGTGCCTTAGTTTTTTTGGTTCTTCCTGAGGACATCTCACTATACAGTCCTCAGGCCAGGTTAATCTTCCTAACCCCAGCAGGGTCCTAGTCTCGTCGTTACCTTTGGATCATGGCAGCATTGTCCATGATCATGCCCTCAACTTACAGTTGAGTATTGTGGTGCTTTGGCCTGGCCTTTCTCGATGCCAGGGTAGCACATAACTCACATAACTCACCGCTTGCCCTGGATCCATCCTGTCCCTCGTTGGGAGCCTGCTTTTGGGGTGCTAGAAACTGAAGGCAACTGAGTTAAGAAAGCAGATGCGCAAGAGTAAATATTATTGGAGTCAATCAACTCCCAAGTTACAAGCACAATATTGTCTTCCTGTGTCCATGTAGAAAGGACATTGCTTTAAGGTAAATTATGTTCCCTAAGGTAAGGCTAAAAGGACAAACCCCATGTTATCCTACATCTATAACAACATCACAGTCTCTGAAGCAAAGGAATGAAGGTATGTGACCTCAGTCTCCTCGCTGAGAAGCTAGGAATCATGCTGAACTGGCAATGGAGGATGAGCACCAATCCGGAGGGAAAGAAGGTGGCTTTCTAGTCTGTGGCACTGAGAGCAAACCTCCAGCAGCCTTTCACATTCTATCTCAGCTGCTGGAATGAAAGTTAAGTCAGCTGAAGTGACTGTCATTAAACCCAGGAGGCAGTGGAGCAATCATGAAAGTCTGCACAGGGGCTGGAGCGATAGTACATTGGGTATGGCGTTTGCCTTGCATGCGGCCAAACCGGGTTCGATCCCCGGCATCCCATATGGTTCCCCCAGCACTACCAGGAGTAATTACTGAGTTCAGAGCCAAGAGTAACCCCTGAGCATCGGTGGGTGTGACCCAAAAAGCAAATAAAAAAGAAGAAAGAAAAAGGAAGATCTGCACAGTTGTGAAACCCCCAGCTCTGCTATTAGCTCCTAAAGCAGATTAGAGCAAACCCTTAGCATTATTTTCCCAAGACTAAGCCTGCCTTTGAGTCTCGGGAGCCCGATAGCCTGACCTCAGTTGAGTATCTCGCTCTCCAAAGAGACATAGTAACCTGACTTTGTTGGGCAGCACCTGAAGTCTGTGGCTCATCTTGGCCCCCCTCCACCGGGGTTCACACAACTTCACCATTGGGAGGCAGCAGCCTAGATGGGACCCTCTGTGCTGCTGCTCACAGCTGAGTTTAATCCTTGAAGCTGAGCTGCAGTTTTCCAGGCACATTTTTTTTTTTCCAGCCCAGTCTCAATTCCAGGGAGCAGCTACTCAAGTTCTTTATAGCTCCCTGCAGTTTGCACCTGCCTCTCCTAGCCCAGTCCAGCCACGTCCAGACCAGCCTAGGGGACCAGGACTCAAGTCACCTATTTTTTTTTTTGCTTTTGCTTTTTGGGTCACACCCAGCAATGCACAGGGGATACTCCTGGCTCATGCACTCAGGAAGTACTCCTGGTGGTGCTCCAGTGACCATATGGGATGCTGGGAATTGAACCCGGTCGGCCACATGCAAGGCAAATGCCCTACCTGCTGTGCTATTGCTTCAGCGCCTCCAGTCACCCTTTAAAGGCATATGAGATTGCAAAGCGAATGGCTCAACTTGCTGTAGCCCATTTCTATGCCAAACATTACATCAGGATGATTCTCAGCACTAAGATACAAGATGACCTGCTATAAATATGGATTAAAAAATCCAGATCCTTTGATTCACGGTCGTGATGATTCTCCTTGGCCCCGAGAGTTGTTTTGCCCTCACTTGGGCAAACAGCTCTGAGTAGGCTCCGCGTCACTTTCCATTCATTCTATCTCCTTCGTGTGAGCCTGTGCACCAGCGAGGCACAATGGCTCTTTTATAATTTCCTCCAGTGGCTGGATGCTGCCAGAAGGAAAAATTATAGCCTCCCCCGTCACTAAATCCAAAAGTCTGGTCCAGTGACCTTTGCTTAGAGACGAAATTTCTCACCAAGGCACCAAAAAAATCCAGCAGAGAGCTTTGATCCTGAAAAGCATTAAAAGAAAACAACACACAAAACAAACAAACAGCTCCATCCAGCCCAGCCTGGGGAAAGGGAGATGCTTTTCATGTGGTTTCCTTTGCGCCTACATGCTGTGACAGGTTCAGGATGTCTCCGACGGCAGAGCACGGAGAGTGGATGTTTGAAAAGCGCAAAGCTGACCGCCCAGCACAGAGCTGTATTCAGAGCCTGTTGCAGGGCCCCAGACCTCACTGGGCAGTCTGCCTCTCCACCCCAGCCACGGTGGCTGGCTCCTCCCAACTCTTTTAGCTCATCTCTGCAAGCAGGTTCCTGCAGCACATTCTACCCACTGTTCCCAAGCAGAGAGAAGGGGGTGGGGGGCTAAGAGGGTGCAATTGGATAGAGCCCAGTGGACCCACACAAATGTCACTCACTGGTTCTGTAGCTGCAGAAGAGTGTCACCTTGATATTTTCTGCTCCTGCAGATAAAATTGGGTGCAGAGAAATGACTTTGTCAAGGTATTTTTCAAATCAGCTATAAGGTATTCTTTCCCTTTGAGTCTACAAAGCAATGCTACCAGCCCTTCCCAAGATCACACCCTTGCTGTAAAGACCAAGCTTAGCATCCATCTAGCCAAAAGACCTGTGGAAAAATATTGTTCTCTCTTCATTTGCATTTTCTCTCACGTAGTACGGATGGCTTCCTGCCTTCCAGTAGCCATCTCAATGTTCAAAATTCATTTTCTTTCTTTTCTTTCTTTCTTTTCTTTCTTTCTTTCTTTCTTTCTTTCTTTCTTTCTTTCTTTCTTTCTTTCTTTCTTTCTTTCTTTCTTTCTTTCTTTCTTTCTTTCTTTCTTTCTTTCTTCCTTCCTTCCTTCCTTCCTTCCTTCCTTCCTTTCTTTCTTTCTTTCTTTCTTTCTTTCTTTCTTTCTTTCTTTCTTTCTTTCTTTCTTTCTTTCTTTCTTTCTTTCTTTCTTTCTTTCTTTCTTATTGAATCACCATGTGGAAAGTTACAATGCTTTCAGGCTTAAATCTCAGTTATACAATGCTCGAACAACCATCCCTTTCACCAGTGCACATATTCCACCACCAAAAAACCCCAGTATACCTCCCCCGCCCCCCCCGCCTGGGTAACTGATAAATTTCACTTTACTTTCTCTTTACTTTGGTTACATTCAATATTTCAACAAAAAACTCACTATTATTGTTTGGAGTTTCTCCCCCAAAGTCAGACCTGCTGAAAAGGAAGCATTTGATAATTTGTTTTCCATTACTGAGAATGAAGAGATATGAGGTTGCGCGGCCGTGATTGCGGCCGCTATTTTGGATTTCTGTATTTTAGTATTTTAGTAACTAAGTCCAGAGAAATTTCTGCCAAAAACTGCATCATTGCAAGCTCAATACCTCTCATTAGTAGTCCTCATAAGATGGCGGTCGCCACGCCATTTCCCCACCGTGCCTGCCTCTTCCTCTTCCTCTCCCCCCTCCCCCCACAAGGAAAAGGCAAGAGAGAGAGAAACCTTTCCCCTCCTGGGGTGGCATGGGGCCGCGGCTTAGTTCACAGTCTAGAGACATGTCTGCAAGAAGCTGCTGGTACCAAAAGTAGTTTATCTGGCCTCCGGGATCATGCTCATTCAGCAGCAGAGAGCCAAAATTCATTTTCTTTCTGGTTCAGTTAGAAGGGCTGGAATTGCCATATGCCTGTCAAAGGCAATGCTTTAGCCACTTGCATTGGTGAGTGGAGAAACAGACAAAGAGAACTCTCTCTTTGTTAGCATTTCCCTCTGAGCATCCCCGAACTTAAATTCTGAAGGGAAAGTTTCCTCTTCTCCTTTCCTCCCGGCAACAAAGATTCTATTTTAATTAACCTGGGGGGCATTTCCGCAGGTGACCTGCTTGCTCAGGGATTGCCAGGAGCCTAAGCAAAGTGCGTAATGAAAAAAGAAAAGAAAGGAAAAGAAAAAAATAACTGTACTTTATTATTTTAAAATCCTAAAGGTGATTGGGGTTGGAGAGATAGTACAGCAGTCAGGGTGCTCGCTTTGTGCCACTAACCCTGGGTTGATTCTGGCACCCTATGATTCTGTAAATCCTGCCAGGAGTGATCTCTGAGCACAGAGCAAGGAGTAAATCCTGAGAACTAGCAGGTGTGGCCCTCAAACAAATCAACTATATATATACATATATATGCATATATATGTATATATACACACATATGTGTGTTTTATTATGTATATGAATAATGTTTACTATAAAATTTATTATGATTTTAAATTTTTAATAAAAGAAACTCTAAAATTATTTCACGAACTTGAAAGGTGCCTCACCTTTAGAATTTTAAAGTTATATTTGTGTTTGAGTTCTATGACAAATTGTCTGTGCTGGGAAGTGAATCAAATTTTGCCGAAACATTTCCTATAACCTACTATTTAGATTCTCATTTTAAAGAATGGTTTCTAAAAGGAGGAGAACCATTTGTCACTCCTAATATCTTCTCTGTGCTGTTATCTTTTGGGGGGAGGGTCCCAAGACTCGTTGGGGGACTATATGTGGTGCCAGGGATCAAACCAGAATCTGCTATATGCAGGGCAAGTGAGTTAATCTCAGTACCATCTCTTGTTTCTGTCTGCATGGCTATCTTGAGGCACCTCAGATATGCTGGTAGCACATGGCAAATCCACTGAATGACCATGAGAATGGACAATGGCTGGCCTGCCCATAGGCACACTTTTGTTCATAAACCTCACTGCCTTAGGGACTTTCAAATGCCCCAGTGACTCTTCAGAGGGAGGTGGTTCTACCTGAGCTGGTTGAGACATGAGTTGGTATGATGTGAATTATTATGGCTAGAATTTCTCTGCTGGAATCCGCAAACTCTTGGCACTCAGGAGCGTGCCAGATCCAAATACTATATCCAAACCATGGCCTTGCCAGTCAGTGGTGAAAATGTCATCCAAACTGGACCAATGCATGAGGCATTCAGATATGCACACTTAAGCCATTGTGCAGACTTAAAATAAGGACATCAATGTGAGACTCCACGGGAAAGACCCACCATAGAGGATCGTGAAACTGGATTAGGGGAGAACCATACATAGTACCTGAAAGATGAGGGTTGAGAATAATGCCAATGTATCAATGCACAAGGAAGAGTGTATCCCTTTCAATTCAAAGCAAGCAATAGAGCAACTTCCGGAGAATTCTGAAGAGCAGCTTCTGACTGTCCCCACCTTCCCATCCTCCATCTTCTGCTGCTTTCTAATTACCGTGCTTTTCATTGGAACTCATCAAATTTTTCCTTAGCTACTGTCATTCTGTTACTCAGATCTTCTATCTCCTTTTATATATCACCTACCATATTCTTCACTTCTGCTACTTTGGATTGTTGTTTTCTCCCATCTGCTCATAATTTTTTTGCTTATGACATGATTTCTTTGAGTTTGTTAAGCATCCTCAACATAGTGTCACTAAAATCATTTTCTAAGAGTTTACATACAGAGCTGTTTGGTACTGGTATAACCCTCTGTGTTATTATTTTAATTATTGAGCTTGGTGGACTTCTACACAGACATGTTTGCTGTGGTCCTCTTGCACTGAGGGGGAATCTTTGTAGTTAATCCTCTCCTGGGAGTCTTTGAATAATTAGGCTGGGTGTTGCTCTTTTCCTTTTTTTACCTGTCTTCATGCAGTGACAGGAAACAGTGTGAGCACTGTGAGGTGTGATGAGTAGAACTGTTACATGGCTGTGTAAGTGGTTCAGGAGATGCGGACTGGTTGGTCATAGTGGATTAGCATCCAACTGATGACTTCATTTTAACCTCTCTAAATAACTCATCTTTATTCTTTTTTTTTTTTTGCTTTTTGGGTCACACCTGGCGATGCACAGGGGTTACTCCTGGCTCTGCACTCAGGAATTACTCCTGGCGGTGCTCAGGGGACCATATGGGATGCTGGGACTCAAACCCTGGTCGGCCACGTGCAAGGCAAACGCCCTACTCGCTGTGCTATCGCTCCAGCCCCTCATCTTTATTCTTAACACCATTACTGCCTTTAAATTTGTTGGCAGTTTTATTTTTACCAACATTTTAAATTTGGGGATTACACCTGATGGTGCTCTTGGTTCTATTCTCAGGGCTCATTCCTGGAGGTGCTCAGAGAGCTATATAAAGTGCTGGGGATAGAACCACGGTAGGACATATGCAAGGCAAGTGCCTTTACTCCCATACTATCTTTCTGACATTTTTGAAATGTTATTAATGCTCTAACTACATTTTTCAATCATTAAGACTCATCACATAGATAATAAGCAGATCAAAACTCATCATTTGGTGACTGAATCCTAGTACTTTGGGAAAGTCATTTACCTTGCACATGGCTGACCCGGGTTTGATCCTTAGCACTTGACATGGTCTACCAGAACCTGCCAGGCGTGATCCCTGAGCTCAGAGCCAGGAGTCAGACCTGAGCACAGCCAGGTGTTATACATACACACATACAAACACACTTAACAATTTATTAATGTAGTAATCAATAAGATGACACGGCTCATCTCAATAGTATTTGTTTTGTTTTGGGCCCTGGTAGTCATACCTTGACATGCTCAGGGATTACTCCTGGCTCTGCACTCAGGGATCACTCCAGGCAGGACTGAAAGAATATTAGATGTACTTGGAATCAAACCCTGGTCAGGCACATTCAAGAGCCTTTTCTGACACCCATATCCCTCAAGAGCACTTTGAAGATATCACCATTTATAAATATTTTAGGGGGAAAAAGTTTAATTATCAGGTTAGATATAAACTGTCTGACATGGTCATGTATCTATAATCTTTGAGGTTTTCATCTACTGGTGAAGAAATGTACAAATTGACAGGTTAACTTTAGTGTTCAGTTTGTAGTTAAATAATAAAGTCACAAATAAGAATGTTCTTTTACATAGTTAAATAATCTTTGAGTGAATTTGTAAAATATTGTCAATGGGGTATTGAAGAGACACATTACCCTTCCCTTAAATAAATATTTTGATAAACTTCAGAACATTTTCCTCAAATGATTTCTTCCAATATGGGGCCTCTCTGTTGCTAGTCTTTTTCTCCTGTAGTGAACTAGTTTATCGTATTGTTCCCACTCTCTCTTCTCCTGACTGTTCTTGTCTGCCACACTGTAATAACCTCATGGTGAACAAGCCCCTTCCCAGTATCAGTTGCAGGGCTCCCACTACCTAACCACTATCTCCTACTTTTCTAATTCCTAGTTCTCAATTCCAATAAAATGTCATCTTCTATAGGAACTACACCCCAATTTTGCCTGTCTCATCACCTCTGTCTTCATTTCTCTAACCCTCTATGTTCTTTAATGTTATGATCAATCCTTACAAGCACTTCCTTGTAGAGACCAACAAGTTCTTTGTTCAATTCTCATTCTGCCTCTCTTTCTTGGTAGTGACTTCTTTTATGTGAACTTCAAGATCTCAGTACTTCATCAGGTACTTTCTTGTTGCTAGGGAACCAAATGGCATTTTTCATGTTAATTCTTTATCTATTCACTAAATTAGAGACCACTGCAAATTTTCCTTAATGAGATAGAGAGTAAATGTTTTCAGCTTTGTGGTCTATCATGTCTATATACCTGCTGCTCAGCTCTGCAATTGTCTTATGAAAGAAGCTAGAGTCTATACATAAATGAACAGAGGTGACGAGTAATTTGCCAAACTCAGTGCCCTACTTCTCTATTTACACTTTAAGTGAATGTCCCAATCCTCTGGGAAAATAGGATCATCAAGTGGGAAAGTTCGGTAATGACCCTACAGTATCTACCAACTGAGAGCTGTGCCCATCAGCCTTCTCTAATTCCTGGGGATGCACTGTTTTTGCTTCTGTGGAAGCTGAGCTCATCCCACAAACCCCACATCTCATCCATTCTCAGAGACTGAAGAGTACTATTCCAGCTGCGTGTAGACTCTTCTCTTTGATATTATTCTTTTTCCTTCCGTAGAAGATTGATCCACCAATACAGAATTTTATTTCTCAACTTCTTGACTTTACTCATGCTTTAAGCTAGTCTCATTTCTCTCCTTTCCATGGCTCACAAAATTTTTGGACTCATGTTTTTTAGCATCTCTAATTTCTACCCTTCTATTCTCCTGTCCATTCCTCAAATCCATGTCTTATTACTCCACCCATATTGGTCTGTCTTTGATCTTCAATGACTTCCATTATACTCATTAGCCATCTCCAGCCCTCAACTCTTAATTCACCATGACACTTCAGAATTCATGTATTAGCTCTCCATAGGAAATTTTTATTTTTAACTTTAACTTTCAGAACACAATATTCTTGATTTCCCCCTTCCTGTTACTTCTCCTTTGTTAGTGGACATTCGTGGCATATTTCCATCTCTGTATCTTCATGAAGAATTCTTCAACAGAATGCTCTAGATGTTCCCCCTCTAAAACTTGAATGACCACTTCTTCTGAGTCTTTACAAAACCCTAATACAAAATGGCAAACCCCTGCTTTCCTAACATATCCAAGATTTATTTTTACTCATTACTTAGCTTTATGAAATATCCATCTGCTTTATGTATTTTGGTGCCATATGTATCTTGCTTCTTGTCTTAACATATTTATCTTACATAGGTTTTGTGAATATAGAAATGAAGGAAATGTTTAAAAAAATTAAAGATAGAAGAAACATTGTGACAGTTGCTGGCATATGGGGAAATTAGGGAAAATTAAGACAGCTAAAAGACTTTAAAATAATTTTCATAATTTAAACTAATTAAGAAAGGTTGTAGAGATATTACAAAGGCTAAGGAACTTCTCTTTTTTTTTAATTTATTTTATTGAATCACCAAGTGGGAAGTTACAAAGTTCTCAGGCTTATATCTCAGTTACACAATGCTCAAACACCCATCCCTTCACCAGTGCCCATATTCCACCACCAATAAAAACAAAAACAAAAGCAAAAACAAAAAAAACAAAAAAACAAAACAAACAAACAAAAAAGTATACATCCCACCCCTCACCCCCCAACCCACCCCGTACGTGAGTGATAATTTCACTTCCTTTTCTCTTTACCTTGATTACATTCCAGATTTCAACACATAACTCACTATTGTTGTTAGAGTTTCAAAACAGACTCACTATTTTTGTTGGAATTTATCCCCTAAGAATACAGCTCTATTAACAGGGAAATATTTGATAATAAGTTTTCCACTTATGAGAATGAAGAGATAAAATGTCTCTTCATTTACAATTTCTGTATTATAGTAATTAAGTCCGTGAAGATTTAAGTTTGAAAGTGAATCATTTCCCTTCCTGGAACAGCATGTAGCCAAAGTTAGTTCACAGTCTCCATACATGGGTGCAAGCACTTGCTGGAACCCCAATTCCTAAAGCTGTCTCTGGTTCCCGCTCGTTCCACATCCACCGGCTCTGCAGAGACATGGGCACCCGGGCCGAAAACCCGGCCGGCCGGAGCCGAGCACCGGCCCCGGCTGGGGCTGGCCCTGTATCCCGCGGCTCTTTCAAGTTCAAAGCACACTTTTTTTTTTTTTCCGCGCCACAAGTTCATACCTTCTCAACAGACCCACAAAATGTCGGACACCACGCCTTCTCCCGGAAGGGAGAGAGACCAAGAAGGAAGGTTATTTCCTCCGTTAGCCGGCGTGGGGCAAAAGCTTAGTTCACAGTCTCCATACATGGGTGCAAGCACTTGCTGGAACCCCAATTCCTAAAGCTGTCTCTGGTTCCTGCTCATTCCACATCCACCGGTTCTGCAGAGGCATGGGCACCCGGGCCGAAAACCTGGCCGGCCAAAGCCGAGCACCAGCCCCGGCTCTAAGGAACTTCTCTTGTACACAGCCAACCTGTGTTCTACATATGGGCCCCTGAGCACCACCAGAGAAATCCCTTAGTACAGAAGCAAGTCCTGAGTACTACCAGATGTGGCCCATTCCCCTTCCCAATAAAATAATGAAGAAATAGATAGATAGTATAGAGGTTAGAGTATTTGTTTTGTCTTGCATGTGTCTAACATGGTTCAATCCCAGTACTATATATGGTTCCTTGAGCACCTTAATGAATGATCTCTGAGCACAGAGATGGGAGTAAGTCAGTATAGCTGGATGTGACTCAAAAACCTAATAATAAAAATAATGGTAGTAGTAATGATAATGATAAAGTAACTGAGCTTTATTCTAACATACCCACCTTGAAAGGTATAGATTTCTTTTATTGTATCTTTAGATTTTAGATTTTTTGAATTCTTTTTTTTTTTTTTTTTTTTGCTTTTTGGGTCACACCCAGCGATGCTCAGGGGTTACTCCTGGCTTTGCACTCAGGAGTTACTCCTGGCGGTGCTTGGGGGACCATATGGGATGCCGGGGATCGAACCCGGGTCGGCCGCGTGCAAGGCAAACGCCTTACCCGCTGCGCTATCGCTCCAACCCCGATTTTTTGAATTCTTTTTTAAATTCATTTTCAAACTTTTAATGAATTTTCTTGAGTTGAAGATAGGCAAGTATGAGATTATTCTATTCAGAATCTTTGGGGGAAGCAAAGTATGATCTCTGTGACTTGTTTCCTTTTCTAAATCACATTCTAGACAAGAAATTGGCTTCCAAATCATTCTATGCAATTCTAGAATTATATTTCTATGGCTTCAAAAACCCTATTCAGAGCTCATAAACTCAGTCCACGGATATTTAAACTCCACAAGGAAAATTTGATTCAAATTGACTATGTCTGTTTATTTAATGTGTCCATCTAGGAACAGGTTCTTCTGTCTTTTGAGTTTGTTTTGGGGGAATATGGATATGAGAGTCTGGCTGGGCCCTCCACAGCATGCCTATGTTCCAGGGCCATTTTTATTGGCAGGAACTTTATTATGCCAAACTAAATGGACTGGTTTAATAATTCTGAAAATAATCTTTAAAGTTAATCAATAATATAAGTTGGATTTAATGTAGATCACTTTTTTCTTATTCTTCATCTACCAATGCAGACTTGAAAACATCATAACTTGAAAACACTTAAATGTATTTCATGCCATTAATAAGAAGAGTCCAAGCAGCAGAAAGTAAGAAAAATAAAAAGTTTGATTCTGGCAGGGGAATCCAGCATCTCTTCTGTCAAATATCAGAATTGTGGAGGTAGGAGGCTGCAACACTTTCATGGAAAACTGAAAGAATGCCTTTATGAGAATATGATCCTCAAACAGAGGTTGTGCATCTGGCCCATTCCTCATTGAACAAAACGTCTACTTTCCCACTCGAGGTCTGCTTGTTCCTGGTTTTAGACAACATCTCTTGGAAAACTTGCAGCAGTGGTATGAGTGTGTTCCACTTTGATGCAAAGAACCCATCAGAATAGTGAAAGGATTACTCATAGTGGTTGTGTGAGATTTTGTTGTCCAAAGATTTTGGTTGACTACATTTTTCCATTTTCAACTGAGTGGGCCAATGGGAATATTCTTGAGAGGTTATAACTGGACTCATCTGAAGAAGGAAATTAAGCCTTTGGTTGAGCCCTGTTAGAGCTCATTAAAACAGTATATTGGATACATGCCCCAGATTTTCTCTAATTTCTCTCTGTCACCTAGTAAGATGTTACTAACAAGCAGTGGGTGAGTAACATGTTCATTGATCAGACTTGCATGATGGGAAAACTGTACCACTTAAGAGCCTCAAAGAAAAAGAAAGTGATGATGGATAATTTGAAGACATTTCTGTTCCTGCAATTAACAGAGGAACTGGAGACCAGGATTGGAGCATGCAAACACTGAAGAACCATAGAGGGAAGCAAGAAACGTGAAGCTGAGTCACAATCTCATGATGTCACAATCTGATCAGAAGTTCACCAGTATAATAAACAGATTTCCACTCACCTCTCTTTTCCTTCTGTGACTTTCAAATCATGTCAGAGGAGATTCTATTGGGAGAGACCTAGCATGCTGTTATAGGAGAGAGTGAGAGTAAGAATTGGGACATTCAGATCTTGACAATAGAAGTTATCATTTCCCATCAATATTTTACTCCATGGTGTATAGATAAATTCCCTGTAATATAAGGGAAGTAAGTGGATGCTGGCCTCCAAATGGAATGCTTTCTGTTATAGGATGTCAAGTCAAAAACCATTAGGGTACAAATGATGTATATTATTAAACTAGACCCATAAAACTACTAGTTTCTCTGAAAAGTCCTATAGAAAATGACTGCACTAAATTATTAATGATATTAGTCATCTACTGTCGTTTAGCAAAGCATCTTAAAACTTAGGGGTTAAAAGAAACACACATTTGTGACCTCATAGATTCTGTAGGTCTTCAATTTAGACATGACTCATTGGGTCCTTTATTTCTGAATCTTTCATGAGGTTTTAATCAAAATATAAGCCTGAACTTGGACCTTGTATGAAAGCTCAATTGAGGAAGGATCTACTTCCATGTTCACATACGTGGTTTTTGGCAGTCAGTTAAGGTTTGAAAAAACTGAATCTCTCAGTCCCCGTTGTTGTGGGCTGGAGCCCATCCTCACTTAGACATGTTGGACCTCTCTAACTTTGTCAACTTGTTTCTTCAAAGTCAGCAAGAAATTTTACTAAAAAGAGGAAGTCATAATCCACTGTAATTCCATCCCAAGGATGATAATACCTCCATGGTGTGGTAGTCTATTTGTAAGAAACAAGTTTTTACAGGGGACTGGTGGGTGTTGGGCAAAGATACCTAAGATTACTTGGGTCACCTTTGAAGCTGTCTATACTTTAACTATACTAATATGTAATGAAATATAATCAATTTTGTTATATTAAGGTGTAGTCATCATATTGACTTATTTCAATAAATTGATTAATTGTCCTTGATTCGTGGAAATGGGATACAGGTGTGAATCTCAGATTAGCACATTAAGGAGACAGTCTCCAGCCACAGAAACAGGTACATCTAAGAGAATATGTAGTTTGACAAAGACAGCAACTCCACTCAGGTCGCAACCCCTGCTGACCTCCAGAAGGTCAAGAAGTTCAGCAGCAGAGAAACTGAAGCCACATGACCCCAGGGTCTAGTCCAGAAACTTGAAGCCAGCTATGCCCTTTGAGACACACGTTTCTTCTACACTTGCTCAAGCAGAACATGAGCTCCTTCAATTATGTTCTCTTACCCATAGGTTAAGGTGCATGCTATTATGTTCCTCCTCTCCCTTGCCCTAAACTCTCAACCTCAACATTCATATCTCTCTGCATGTAAATATGAAGCTCATATCTGTAAACTTCGGAATGCTCTTCTATCCGGGGTAGTGAATCCTACTACTGTCACTGAAATTTCTTGTTCCTGTCAGGACAGGTTAGGTTCTCATGGTTTATAGAGAGAATGGCATATTGCATACTGGAGTGCTTTTTTTTAAAAAAAAAAAATCCACTTGTCACAACTTTAGGTAAAGTGCTTTTGTGGCCATTATCACTTAATTAATGCTTTAACCTATCCTGTAAATTCATGAGGCCAGGAGTTATATGTTTCTTATTGACCATTTATTATTGCATCATCATCTACCACAATTGTACAGGTGAAGGGAGAAAATTCTTTTCTTAAATATGCTCTTGAAATTTTCCATTACTATTTTAGTATTTCAGAAAACTTGGCTCTTTTCTACAGACCCACTTACCAGAAAATCACTTGAAAGAAGCTTCTCCTCCTAAAAATACAGAATCCAGGAGATTTCTTTTTGCTTTACAGATCTTCCTCCAATTCATCACTTTTTATCCCCATGTAAAAATCAGCATTCACTAGAAACTCAACATTCACTCCTACTACCAGTATTAGCCCTACTGGTTTGATCTGTGAACTTCTTAGTCATTTTATAATGTGCATTTTATAATGTGCATTGGAGGGTGGGGTAGTAGGAATTATCACACCCAGAAGTGCTTGGGGTCTATTCTCACCTTTGTCCTCTCAGTGATGCTCAGAGAAATATTGGTGGCAGGGACTGAAGCCAGGACTACTGTATGTACTCAGTTCCTTAAGCTATCTCTCCAGTGCTCATTTTTATTAAAAAATGTTAACATTTCCCATCCTGGTTTTCCTCTTTTTTACTCCAAGTTTTTGATCATTTTAGTGGCTTCCATTGCTGGGCATTTTCAGGATCAAGCAGGATAAAGCAACTCTAGATATACTTCATGCACTAACAACTCAGAGTCATAGATGCTTGGCTCCTGGCTACTTAGACACTCACCATCTTTCCTCTAGTTCAGCCACCAACACTTGGCCTTGATAGACATTCTAATCACCTCAGACTTTTCTGCCTTGTCCCTTGTAAACTCCAATCTTCTGCTCCCAGAGGATGACCACCATGTGCTTCTAGGCTGCCCACATTCTAAAATTCACACCTCTTCTTCAAGTTCCTCAAGATATCCAATCTCTGGTATCTTTGTTTCTCATAAACTTATATGTCTATTTTATCCATTCTGGACATTGTTCATTATCTCAGGGGGGCTCTGCAGACAGATTCATCAGTTTGAATGGCTGTAACATTGCTTACACCCATGTGACTCTGAAGGGTGTTCTCAACTGTAGACAGGGCAACACCAAGTACCTATTTCATTAAATTATTGAGAGTTAAATGAGATTACAATGATTGCAGAGTTCTTAACAGGATATCCATCAAATAATATGCATGAAATAAAGTGTATTCTATTGATTATGATGATGGGGTAAAGTCAGTTTCTCACCAGTTGCTCTCCTATGCTTTCTATGCTTTCCTCCTCATATCTAGTGCATCCATCTATGCTCTATTCCATCTCTTCCCACCTTTCAAGTCTTTACTCCAACTATTGTTTTAAACTAATATCTCTAGTTTAGTGCTCTATTACAACTGAGTATGATGCTTAATATTATTCAATTAAATTATGAATTATTAAATTATTGTTTAATATTACTCAAATTAAATGTATAAACAAGAAAACTTTCTCAATCCTGTATCTCTTATCTTTCCTCTTTATTTCTTTTTTTTTAATTTTTTAGATTTATTTCTATTTTTTTATTTATAATAAATTTATTTATTTTTAATTAATGAATCACCATGAGGGTACAGTTACGGATTTATACACATTTGTGCTTATGCTTCCCTCATACAAAGTTCGGGAACCCATCCCTTCACCAGTGCGCATACTCCACCACCAGTAAACCCAGCATCCCTCCCATCCTCCCCAATCCCATCTCCCCCCACCCCGCCCTGTCACTGTGGCAGGGCATTCCCTTCTGTTCTCTCCCTCTAATTAGCTGTTGTGGTTTGCAATAAAGGTGTTGAGTGGCCACTGTGCTCAGTCTCTAGCCCTCATTCAGCCCACAACTCCCTTCTCCCACATGGCCTTCTACTACATTATAGTTGGTGATCCCTTCTCTGAGTTGCCCTTTCCCCAGAATGTGAGGCCAGCCTCCAAGCCATGGAGTCAACCTCCTGGTAGTTGTTTCTACAATTCTTGGGTGTTAGTCTCCCACTCTGTTATTCTATATGCCATAGATGAGTGCAATCTTTCTATGTCTGTCTCTCTCTCTCTGACTCATTTCACTTAGCATGAAACTTTTCATGCCGATCCACTTAAATAAAAAATTTGTGACCTCCTTTTTTCTAACAGCTGCATAGTATTCCATTGTAAAAATATGGAACGCTTCACGAATTTGCGTGTCATCCTTGCGCAGGGGCCATGCTAATCTTCTCTGTATCGTTCCAATTTTAGTATATGTGCTGCCGAAGCGAGCACTCCTCTTTATTTCTTTTTTAATTTTTTTTATTTTTATAGTATCTTTATTGTTCTTTTATTTATTTATTTTTTACTTTATCTTTCTTTCTTTTTTTTTTTTAATTGAATCACCATGTGGAAAGTTACAAAGTTCTCAGGCTTATGTCTTGGTCATACAATGCTCAAACACCCAACCCTTCACCAGTGACCATATTCCACCACCAAAAAAAGATCAAACAAAACAAAACAAAAACAGTATACCTCCCACCCCCCACCCCCCCTGCCCCGCAAAGACTGACAAATTTCACTTCCTTTTCTCTTTACCTTGATTACATTCCTTATTTCAACACAAAACTCACTATTGTTGTTGGAGTTTCAACACAGAACTCAGTATTCTTGTTGGAGTTTATCCCCCAAGAATACAGCCCTCTTGACAAGGAAAAATTTGATAATTAGTTTTCCACTGGTGAGAATGAAGAGATATAAAGTCGCGAGGCCGCTACTGTATTTAGGATTGGTTTAGGATTTCTGTATTTTAGTAATTAAGTCCAGGGAGATTTAAGTTGGAAATAGCATCGTTTCCCTTCCTGGAGCAGCATGGGGCAAAAGCTTAGTTCACAGTCTGGACACATGGCTGCAAGCACTCGCTGGGACCCCAAGTCATATAGCTGGCTCTGGATCCTGGTCGTTCAGCAGCAAAGCGGCTGTGCAAAGGCATGGCCACCCGGGTCCTCTTTATTTCTGAACCAAACATTTTGAAAGACTGTGTCTTCATTATTTTGAAAGACTGTGTCTTCACTCTTCAATTTGAAGTGCTTTTTTACTCAAATTACCACTGTCTCTCAGCTTCCTAGGAGGGATAACTATTTCTAGGACATAAATAGTACTAATTATCACTGTTTTCTAGAGGAATAAAGAACTACTCTCCTTATCCACATAATACTTACATTAATCTGTCTTGGCCAGAGATGATCTATTTCAATATGATGGTGGCTATTTTCATAAAAAAGTAGAAATGGTTGATGTCTTAAAGATGGGTTCTCTCTCTCTCTCTCTCTCTCTCTCTCTCTCTCTCTCTCGCTATTGCTCTCTCAAACAGAGCATTTCATTATTTCTTTCACCTTCTAAGACATATCTTGGTGTTTTTCTTTCATTCTTCTCTCTCTTTCTCTCTCTCATCAGGTGGAAAGGAAGGCAAGGACAGATGCCAGCCTTCTCTAGCTGAGTGGCTATCAGTGGCCCACAATGATAGTATAGCCTCCTCCCCCTTCCCTTATTGAAATTTTACTCAGAGCCCTTGAAGTCTTTCGCTGACCTGCAATTATCTTGCTTTAAAATCATCAGACTGGAAGGAGGAACTGAGATCAGAAGCAGACTGTGGTGTGTCATAGTGATTGTTTTCTTCTCAGGACAGTGAGTCCTTTGAGGAAAGGATAGGGCTCTGTGCTTCCCACCCTTCCATGCCTAGCCCTCCGCACTGAACATGGTAGGGATTTTATTAAATGTTGCTGATAGATTAATTGCATTCATTACTTGGCTCTTTTGTAAATACAAAACCTTGTCTCTCTAAGGCCTTGTCCCCTACTTTAGAAGTTGCCCCAGCTGGACAAAGAAGAAGGAAGTTGGAAGGCTGAGCCCTCCATCACGCCCACAGGCCTCCCCATTGCCATGGTCAAGGTCAGAGAGGACAGAGGTGCACCCACTTTACCCCCAGATCTGTGCTCTTAACCTTCATGCACATGGTCTCTGATTCAGCCCTCTGTGGATTGGGGTCCTTTCCTCAGGGTTCCTTCCCCCACAGTCTTCTACAACTATGATTTGTGTTAACAGTCAACCGTCTCTTCTACGTTCCAGTGACTGACTAGAGTCAGCTCAGGAGCTGTCCTCACCTGGTACAAAGGAAGATGCTGAATTGGGAACCAGAAAAGCCAGGTCCTCATTCTGAGTCTGATGCCAAGTGCAGATACCAAGGGCAGATTACACCCCCAGAACCAGCCCCGAGGACATGGAACCTGGTATGACCTAGATGCCTCCTCTGCCTTAGTCACTGGGATTCTTGGCAATCATTCCCATCCCGTGCCTTCTGCTGACTTGGACTCAGTGGGTGGGGGTGGAGCAGAAATTGTGTACATAACAAACTTATCAGGAAAATCTGGAAAGCTGGTTTTAATGACTCCAAAGTCCCCCCTGCTAGAACAGAGTTCAAGTCAAGTACCTTCACGCAGACTTCCAAATAGTAGTCCCTGCCTGGGTAACTCCCTTCAGAGCTTTGCCACATTTATGCAAAGATGAAACACCTTTGTGTTTTTTTTGTTGAATTATTCGACTTTTTTTTTGGGGGGGAGGTCACACCCGGCGATGCACAGGGGTCACTTTTGGATCTGCACTCAGGAATTACCCCTGGCAGTGCTCAGGGGACCATATGGATGCTGGGAATCGAACCCGGTTTGGCCTCATGCAAGGGAAACGCCCTACCCGCTGTGCTATTATTCCAGCCCCTTATTCTGCTTTTTAAAGTGACATGGATGGAAGTAGAGGACATCATGCTGAGTGAAGTTAGTCAGGAGAGGGACAGATATAGAATTATCTCTCTCATAAGTAGGAAATAAAGAAACATAGTAAGGTAGAATTGGTCTACAGAACTGAGTTTACCCAAGATGAAGGGTGGACAGGATGGGATTCTGGGAAGCAAATACTTTAGCAGAGGGTGTGGTCTTAGAAAACCATATGTATGAAACCCTACCATATATCATGTTTCTCAAATTATTTTTAAAAAGTCAAAAGATACATAAATAAAATCCTCTTCAGACTAACATCTTTAAATTGCTGCTATTTCCTACTGTATCACTATATCAATGTCATCCCGTTCGTCATCGATTTGCTTGAGCAGGCACCAGTAATGTCTCCATTGTGAGACTCGTTGTTACTGTTTTTTGGCATATCAAATATGACACGGTAGCTTCCCAGGCTCTGCCACCAAGGCAAATACCCTACCCACTGTGCTATCACTCCAGCCCGACGGTGACATGGGGGAGAAATTCCCAGTGGGCTCATACCATTTTTTGGTCAAGTACCATACCATATGCTTTTTCCTACCATACACATTAATATGAATATATTTCAAATGCGAACTTCTTGTTCCCAATCCACAAATAACATTTCCAACATTTTCCATGAGGGTTGTGTACCTCAAAGAGACCTTTAAGGAATGCCACACATAACCATATGGTGCCCTTGCAGGGACCGAAGGACCATGCGAGATCAAGGGATAGGGGAGAACTTTGATATCAGGATGGAGTGGAGTATACCCAGGACAAGGGAGACTGAAACCCAGAAGGGATAGAGGCCTTCTCAGGATCCACTTAGCTTTCTTAGCCTGGGTGGTGGGTGCCTGGGATGCTTGATAGTTACTTATACAATACATTGCCTTTCCTAAGTGTTTACTGACTTCAATAAAGAAAACAAAAAGAATTCAAGGAGCTCAAAGAAGGAAAAGTAAAGAATAAAGAGAAGAGAATAAAATAGGAATGATTCAGACCAGTGAACTTAATTGGCATCCCAAACTAGACATTTGAACCTTTTCACCCTGCTCTCAGAACGCCTCAGCCCAGTAACCCCAGGCTGGGGTGGAAACCTGCTGGGGCGGGTGAGGTCTGAGTTGTTTCCAGAATCTTTGTGCTGTGTGCTTCTGACCCTTATCTCGGGCATTAAATTGCAGAGCATGAATGAGGCTGACACAGAGAGGCTCTGTTCAGTCACAATGCCGCCGAGTTCCTGGGGGTGCCACTGCTTTGGGAAAGAAGGCAAGCATGCTGACCATGGCATTATCCATCAGTGTTGGTGGTGTTGTCGCTTCCCTGTCTACACAGACACACAGATACACAGACACTGATACACACACACACACACACACACACACACACACACACACACACACACACTGACATTTGAAAAGGAATCCCTGTTAAGGTAAGCATGATCCCTTAAAAGCCACGTCTTATCTTTCCTCTCCATCAGCCTCCCTTGACAGAGTGGGCTGTCTGGTTAGTTCTCTAGGAATCTGTTTTCTTTGTGGCAGCTGCTGAACCCAATGAATCAAGCCAATAAACCGTTTTGACAGCATCTGTTTCTTTTATTCTCTCCCTCTGCAATGGGGGATGGGGGTGGCAATCTAAATGCCTCCAACACTACCCCTCCCGCCCCACACAGAAGGCAGGAGGCCCTGTTACTCGTTAATGGTGCCATTCCCCAGCAAGTTAGGAGGCCTGGCAGGGATCCAGGGGTCAGGGAGGAAGCAGCTTTTTCTTTCCAATTGACACATTGATGAAGACCTTTACAGGAGAGTGGGGGGCAGAGGGGGGTAGGGTGGGAGGCTGCCTTTCCTCAGGAGACTGCCTCTGTGGGGTGCCTGGCAAGGTTGGCCATCCCCAGTCCCCAGACATGTCCTGTCATTGGTTATCACCACCTCTTAGTGGTCAACCATTTATTCTTTTGAGTTCAGTCTTCAATGCTTTCATCTTTGGGAATTTTCCCGTCTTAAGCCCCATACACAAAAGCTGTAATCACACCTCCACTTAACACCAAGCAGAGAGCATCACCCCTGGCTTAGTTTGGGCTGCCTGCAGTGCTCAGTTCAGGGAAGAGAGAGCTGCTTATGGTGAGGAGAGGTGGGGGTGCACAGACCTCTCCCTTGGCTCCTGCTTTGACTCATCTGGTCAATCAGACAACTTCGTGATGCCACCACCACTGTAAAGTCTGAGTGAGGAAGGCCTAAGATCTGTGGGACTGGAAACATGGAGTTGCTAAATGTGGGAGTTTCTATGAGTCTTTTAAAATATGGATAAAATGTAAGCATTGCCTGATTGTTGTAAGAGGTAGATTCCTTGTATACACCTGTTGGATACAAAGGTGGATTTTTCAATTTCTAAGAGTCTTGTTACCAGATTGTATGGCAACTAATACATATTTTTAGATTCTGTAGAGGAGTTTACAGATTGGTATTGAAATGATATCAAAAAGAGAAGAAAAAAAAAGAAAGAAGGAAGGAGGGGAGGGAGGGAGGGAGGGAGGAAAGGAGGGAGGGAGGAAGGGAGGAAGGAAGGAAGGAAGGAAGGGAGGAAGGGAGGGAGGGAGGGAGGAAGGAAGGAAGGAAGGAAGGAAGGAAGGAAGGAAGGAAGGAAGGAAGGAAGGAAGGAAGGAAGGAAGGAAGGAAGGAAGGGGGAAGGAAGAAGGAAGGAAGGAAGGAAGGAAGGAAGGAAGGAAGGAAGGAAGGAAGGAAGGAAGGAAGGAAGGAAGGAAGGAAGGAAGGAAGGAAGGAAGGAAGGAAGGAAGGGGAAAGTAAGGGCAGGGCAGGGAAGTGAAGGGGAGCGAAAGAGGGTAGGGGAGAAGAGAAGGGGAAAGAAGGGGAGGGAAGGGGAAGGAAGTCTGTTTCTCTTCACTTTTTCTTCTTCCCTCCCTCTGCTCCTTCTCTCTTTTCTTCCTTCCTTTCTTGCATCCCTTTATTCCTATGTGTCTGTCTATGATATGTAAGAACAACCTTATGATGCCCTCCACAACTCCCAGGCCCCAACTACCCTGCATACACACACCCAGGAATTCAAATGGATTTTTCCAAATAGCACAAATAAATTGACTATAGATAATAAATTCATTTCCTTGTTTGGCTTCCACTCTACAAAAATATCTTTCCCCCAAGTGCTGTTTAACTCCTGATTACACTTATTTACCTTTCATTCATATATAGGCCACTCAGACCTGGTTTCTGGAGCCAATTTTATCCCTATTTCTGGTAGTTTTTTTGTATCTGTCATGTTAAGCAACTTAGCTACATCCACACCATGGACTTACTCTGTTCTTATCACTAACATTCTCCTTTATAAACCACTTACCATTTTTGATTTGCCAAAAATTCTTTACAGCTTATTCACAAACTAGCTCACTAGCCAACTCTACTTTATTTTTATTTATTTTTTGGCTTGTGGGTCACACCCAGCGATGCTCAGAGGTTACTCCTGGCTCTATACTCAGAAATTACTCCTGGCAGTGCTTGGGGAACCATATGGGATGATAGGGATCGAATCCAGGTCAGCTGTGTGCAAGGCAAATGCTCTCCCTGCTGTACTATTGCTCCACCCCCCCAATTCTACTTTAAAACCTTCCTCAAGAACCCCAATTAAGAGAACTGTTCGAGCACTCTAAACAGTTTTTTAATGAATATTTATGGGCCATATCTTTTCCTCTCCCAGTCCAAAAACTCTTTAAGAGAAAGTATTCAAGTTTCCTGCTTTTCCTATATTCTTGTCACCTGCATAAAGCAGGCTTCCCTCTCTATAAAGGACACATGTGCTTGCCAAATTAAATACATATTTGCCAAATGAAACAGGAAATTTCCCAGACAGTAGGCAATATAAGTTTTTGATGGGAGTATTAAAGACATCCTTTTCTTCCCAATTCTCACTGATCCAGTGACCACCCCCTTCCCTAGGGATGGAGGGCTTGGCTCATGGGGGGAGATTCTTGGAGAAGTTGGTGGGTGAGTGCAGCTGTTTCTACGGGTCACGTTTGTTTGTTTGTTTGTTTGGGAACCACAACAGACTGTGCTCAGGGTTTACTCTTGACTCTGAACTCAGGGATTGCACCTGGCAGAACTCAGGGGCTCATATGGGATGTTGGGAATCAAACCTGGGTTATCCACATGCAAGATGAATGCCTTACCTGCTGTCCTATTGCTCTGGGTCCTCCGTGAGTCATTTTTAAAAACTACAGCAAAGAGGAGTAGCCTTATAGTGGCTACCTTCCACATTTCAGGTCACCCTAGCCAGTGAAAATATAAACAATAATGTCCATGCAATAGCGGTCTTGTTGCCTTATCGTATACTCGTCCAGACATTGGAGGAGGTTCTGGAGTCTAGAACTTTGTTTTCTTTCATAGTCCTTTGTGCTCTGGGGCTGGAGCAATAGCACAGCGGGTAGGGCATTTGCCTTTCACGCGGCCGACCTGGGTTTGGTTCCCAGCATTCCATATGGTCCCCTGAGCACTTCCAGGGGTGATTCCTGAGTGCAGAGCCAGGAGTAACCCCTGTGCATTGCCAGGTGTGACTCAAAAAGCAAATAAACAAACAAACAAAAAACCAAAACAAAACATAGTCCTTTGTGCTCTGACTGGAATACTGTCCCCTTTGGCTCTGATTATTCTATTCATAATAAAAATAGAATTTAGGATCAGATCTCTGTCTAATGCCCCAATTAAAATACCCAACTAAGTGAATCTTCAGGTTCATTATAGTGAACCCCTAGCATCTGCCTGTTCTGAATTCATAGATCCAGTTAACCAACATCTGCAACTGGTAGAATCAATGAATTTGTAGGAGGGTCACTACATTTATTGGAGAAAATAAATCTTCATGTAAGGAGATCCATAGAGTTCATATCTGGTTATTCAAGGGTCAACTAGAGTTTATTATGCCAAGGTCATATTTCTGGGCCCGGAGAAGTCAATGGGCTCAGAATAGAAGTAGATCTTGTTAGGAAAGTTAATGTACAGAGAGTTGCAGTGAAGATTAAGCTGGGAAGTTAAAGTATCAGTGCTCCACTCAGGATGTCATTAAAAGGGACAAGTGTAGTCACCAAAGTCTTGGAGATGACATGATTTCTTGTTGCCAGATTAATAGAAAGCAGAAGAGGGGATGCAATCATATATTAAGAGATGATATTGTGAAGATGTACACTTCTAACACCATTATGAAACTCAAATGGAAAGTAGATTTTGGCTACATGGCCAGAGTAGTTCTCCTTTACTTGGTTTCTAGGATAGGTGTAGATGGCCCCTCCCCAGGAGGGGATAATACCATAAATGATGTGACTGTGCACCTGGGTTGCCTGCCAAGAGTGTCTGAGTTATGGCCCTTCTATCAGGTGGAATCAACCCATTTTATGAGCAGTTCCAACTTCAGAGGTGAGCAAGAGTTCCTGTCCATTTCAAATGGTAGCCTCAATCTGGGTACCAGAAACTGAAAGGACTGCCTTGCTAGAGCTGCCTTTGCAAAAGTTCTGCAGACATACTCTGATGGCAACATGAATTCTCTCACAGTGAGTCAAGATCAAAGTGTCAGCAAATTTGGCTTCTTCAGAGGCCTCCCTCCTCGACATGCATGTGTTGTCTTTCTTGCTGTGTGCTCATGCGGTCTTTCTTCTGCATACATGCACCCCTGGTATCTTTGTGGGATGTAATATCTGGAGGAACACTGTCAGATTGGATTAGGGACCACTCTAATTGCTTCATTTGAACCCATTTTCCCTTTTAAAAGCCAGATTTCCAAATACAGCCACATTTTTTATGTATGGGGATTATGAGTCCGCATATGAATTTGTGGGTGGGAAGGTAGGGAATGAGGTGGGGAAGAGGACATCTCAGTCCATAACAACAGTGAGAACTAGGAATGCTTTTAGCGGAACAGTGATTTTTCTCCTGTTCAGTGTCCTACTTCTCCCTGGGTAGTGTTCTCCCCGAGGTGAAGATAGATACCTGCTTTGAACTCCTTTTTCGCCCACCCTCCGTTATCAATTTCCAATAGAACTCTACGTTTTGGGGCGTGTTCCAAACAACCTCCCTGACCTGCAGTCGGAAGAACACAATATAAATATTGTGTATATTTAGCCTGACATGTAAATATTTTATAGAATTGAAAGTAAATAATGTATATATTTGAAATGTCCACATAAATATTTTATGGATGTAGTGATGATGGTTAAGTATGGAATCTGGTCCACCAAGAGCTCTGCATAGGTCCTGTAGCAGCAGCAAATCAGAAGATAACCTGTTTAGGATGCATCTGAAGGCACTTCTTCCTTCCTTGTTCAGCTGCTGCTTTGAACACACAACCCCTACATTCCAATGCTCTCAAATGAATTCTCCACAGTAACTGGAGACCAAATCCTCTAACTTGAGAAGTTGTTGCAAAGAGCATGGGACAGGCTCAAGGGCAGCATGTATAACCTTAAATCTCTTGCTGATATGATACATATTTACCTTATGTATTTGTTGTATATGTTACCTAGAGAATGTTGAAAACCACCTATGAAGGCTGGTTTTTGTCTATGCCATCGCTACTTCTTGCATATCAGTATTTACCAGTGCTAAGTAGCTGATTAATATGTCTTTGATGAAAAATGATGAGCTTGGATGCTGATCCTCCCAAACTCTTTAGAGCCTTGTTCTTTTCTTAACCTAACATCAAAGTCATGACTTCTCTGTTCCACAGTAGCAACAAAGACCTGTGTCACCTAGTTGTTTTTAATTAATTTTTTTATTGAATCACCATGAGATACAGTTACAAAGTTTTCATGATTGGTTTCAGTGATGAAATGATCGAACACCGACCCCTCCCCCAGAGTACATTTTCCACCACCAATGTCCCCAGTATCCCTCTGCCATCTTCACCCGACCCCACCCCCTGCCTCGATGGCAGACAATTTCCTTCTTACTCTCTCTCTACTTTTGGGCATTGTGATTTGCAGTACAGATGCTGAGAGGCCATCATGTTTGGTCCTTTATCTACTTTTCAGCACATATCTCCCATCCCTAGCAATTCTTCCACCCATCATTGACTGACTTAGTGATCTCTTCTCTATCCCTTCCTCCCTTCTTTCCTTCCTTCAGTTCTTTCTCTTTCTTTCCTTCCCTTTCTTCCATCTCTTCTCCCACCCTTCTTCCCTCTTCCCCTCCCTCCTTTCCAGAAGCAAGAGACTCTCAGTGCCACCTAGCTGTGATCCAGGAAGAGAAAAAAAGGCAGTGCGAGCTATCTGTGCATATTATCCATGTTGCCTCAGCCTCATTGCTAAACCACTATGAAGAGCCTGCAGCTGAGACTACAGCTTCTGCCTGCAGGGCAACCAGGCCTTGCACCCTTAGCATCTGATGCTGAGTCTGGCTACTAAGGAGATCTTCAAGCATCTGTCACAGTACCACAAATCATGGGGCAACAAGCCTTCTGTGTGCCCCTGTTTTGGGAACCCAGCTGCTGTTCCTTCCTGAAAGACACCAACAACTATCCCATGCTCAAACAGGACAGGAAAACAGGATGGAGTTTCCTGAGTGTCCTGATTTTGAGAAATCCTTTGGAATAAATCATATGAATATTAACAAGACACAAAATCTTTTCCTTTTTTCTCTAGATCAATCCATGATTGCCTCTAATCTCTGGGTCTTATGTGGTTTTTCTCTCTCAGTTTTTGAGGCCTGAACTGTCTCTCTTTTCTTATGCCCAGGGATAACAAAAGATGGGGTCATGAGGAATGACCTGGCGCTGCTGTTTTGCTTTCAGAGTGTGGGGTTGTCCAGTATAAAACACTCCAGATACAACATGCCTAGAAAATTATATGCTTTCAACTCAAGGCATAATTGGGGTCCCAAAAAACTAATGTGCATGCTGTTTAATAGCATTTCTCATAGCCTGTGGCCTTCACTCCAGCTCTCTCTCCCCCAGGCCCTCATTTCTGGTATACAACTATTTGAGGAAAAGAGATTAAACCTCAAAAGAGTCCCAGTGTAATCTCTGAGCAGCTCTGGATTAGTCAGGAAAACTGTCTCCACTGTGGGCTGGATCCCGTTACCCGGCACCACATTTGTCACTGAGCTGGACTCACCATGTTTTTACAGACAGTTGGGGATAAAAAAAAAAAAAGTGGCAAGATAACATTTATGGATGTCCCAGGGTCCTGTAATAAACTGACAATAGTGTTAACGGTGTGGAAGCTTCTGGCTACCCTTGAGAAACTGAGTACAGGGACATTGAAAAGAAATCAAAGAGCCAATATCAAACAAGCGATACCTCTTCCATCATCTCTTCTGTTGTCTCTGTAATCCTCCATACTTTAGTCTGAGAGATCACTTGAGATTCTGGGGGCCTTTCAGGAGATTATCTGTATCAGTTAAGACTTTGAAGTAGGGACTGCTGGCATCTCATTACTGACAGAGATCAAAAACCCCAAGCTGGAGTGCTGTCTCCGGCCTGTAGGGCCTCATTCACACATCACAGAAGCACTAAATTATCAAAGTCCTCAACAATCTTTATGTGCTACCTGCTTGGCCACAAATTGCCCTTCCTGCCTCCTCGCTGTCTCTCTCACTTGCTCTTGCTTTTCTAACACTAATTCTCTCCACTTCCCCTAAACTAGGGAAGTCTTAGAGGTGGCAGTGGTGATTCTTGGCTACATTCAGAAAGCATTTTTTTTTTTAAGTACAAAATTAAGTCTCTTTGAGGTGGACCGATGAAAGTGAAGAATTTACTTTAGATGGAAGTAAGGTCTAACCGCTCTGGGGCTCCTTGGTGCCAGGATTAAGTGAAATTGTTTCACTTGCAGTCTGAATCTCAAGTCAAGCCCAAAGAAAGTGTTTGTGAACCTAGGCTTCTAATGACCTTGGCCTCCTGGTGGGCAGTTTTCTGGGGTGTTAGGAAGAAGTAGGTAGGAAACCTAAGCAAGAATCCTGATTGCTGCTTAGATTTTCCAGAAAACTTTCTACTTCTGGGAGGCAAAGTGGGGTCAGGTCAGACTGTCATGGAAAGATGCTGGAGGCAACGTGAGAAGCTGTCTCTCTCCTTGGCTTTCCTCTCCTTGCCCTCTATGCCTGTGCCTGCTATTCTTTTGTGAAATGTCAACATTATTTATCTTGAACTTGGGTCAGATTTACTCAATAAGATGCCAGCCGTGAGTGCATCTATTCCCTTCTTGAATCCCGTTTCCACTATTGGAAAAAGCCTACTTAATGATTGGCTGTGGCTGGAGACTTATGCAGCTCTTTTTCCCTTGTCTCCAAGATCAGTGAGTTTCTGTTTTTCCTGTCACTTCTCCACCTTTAAAAATGTTGCTCTCTCCTGAAGCACCTTTATGCCATTTCTCCCAGCACTTTTAGCTAATAAATTTATTTTCTCCTCATGATGAAAACAAAATCACTGGCCAGGAAATCAATAAATTCCATCCCACTACATTGCTCCCTCCTGTAAATCTTTCTATGTTTTGCCCATCCTTGCTCCTTCACTCAAGTCCCAAGAAGATAAGATGTTCTTCTCATATGAATTGCTCAAGATTATAGCCTGCTCCTCTGGCTCATTGGGATTCTCAAGTCTCCCATTAGCCTCCTATTTTTCTGTATCTCATTTTCAAATTATGAATTTTGCCCAGGTAGCTTGCCAGGCTCTGCCCTGAGGGCGAGATACTCTCGGTAGCTTGCTGGGCTCTCCGAGAGGGGCGGAGGAATCGAACCCAGGTTGGCCGCATACCAATAAGAGAGAGAGAGCCTGGCAAGCTCCCCGTGGCGTATTCATATGCCAAAAACAGTAACAATGATGGGTCTCATTCCCCTAACCCTGAAGAGCCTCTAATGTGGCACCATTGGGAAGAATGAGTAAAGAGAGGCTGCTAAAATCTCAGGGCTAGGATGAATGGAGACATTACTGGGCCTGCTCGAGCAAATCGACAATTAACAGGGATGACAGTGATGGAGTGATACATTTTCAAATGATTCTTTTATGCTTACTTTTGTACATGGTCAGATATCTCCAAACTGAGATGCAAGCCAACCAACTCATCCTTTGACTCTGTTTCCCTCTAGCCATTGTCTTCTGATTTTCTCCTTAGTCAAGTTTTCTTAAACTCGTTTGGGCTGAGAATCTCCATGGACTTACCTTCTATTTCTATCACTGTTGTTTCTGCAGGCACCATTCAATAGAACTCTTCTCCCCTAGAAATAATTGTCTCACTTTCCCATCTAATACCCCTGTCTTCTTGTTGCAGGTAGGAATATAGGGGACAACTTGGTAAAACTGTCTAAATATTAAACTAACTTGACAGAGGAAGAGGGTGTCCATATCTCACCCCTTGTGAGATGTGTATTTTCATCCTTTATGGCACACGTGCTGCCTGTATCTTCTGCCTTCAGATGTGTGCTTTCTCCATCCTGGGGAAAATGGCTCACATATCTTTGCTTGGGACACAGGCTCTCTGCATTCTGAAAAAGCCCGGATTCTCTCCTGGGCATGTTTCTAAATCTACCCCTCTCTTTCCCTCTCTTTATTTCCCCAGCCAGCTTGTTTGACTTCACTATTTGTCTCCTCCTGAAATTATTTTCTGTGAGGCAAAAATGACAAATGACCCAAGATTTAGGTAAGATTTAGGATTGACTTTCCTTTCCTGCAAAGAGCTATTTCTTGCTCCAGCCTAGGCCCATGGCTCCAGAGAAATTGGATAGCAGGGATCATCTCCCATGCCAGGTAGAACAACAAGAGGATTTAGCTGCAGCTTAATGGCAGCCTTGTGGGGCTGGGAGGATGAAGGCATGTGTGCTTTGTAGGGTCTCACCACAGACTTTCATCAGTCTTAGATTTCCCAGGCACTTCCCCAGGCGATGGAGATAGGTAGAGAGGGAAATAGCAGATTTCCTTCTCAAGGCTTCTGCCTCTCTCTCCCCTCACTTCACATAAGTCATTCTGGGAACCCTATTCCTCTGCTGGTATGGAGTAATATTCTCATCGGGTTCAAGAAATTAATTTTCCTTCTTTTTTTAACTTTCTTGGATGTCAAGTTCGCTTCAATTTACTTTTCCCTCTCTGGGTGTTTGACTGGAGAAGCTATTACCATTTAGTGGGCACGAAATGTTTAAATAAAGACTGTGTTTATTCTTCTTTTATTCCAGTATCCTACTCTACTCTTTTCTATTTCATTTTTTCCTTCTGCTGTGTCATAGATTCCCACTCATTGTATGGAGAGGAATTATTTATGTTACCCTATGCAATGGTCTAACATAAACCCAATGGTCTGAATATTTTTGTATGAAGTCACCCGAAGGGAAATAAAACCTTGTACCAGTTGTTGATCTATGACCATGCAACCACCTAGAAGGAAATGGAGCCACTGAGAGCAAGAACAAGAGTGAAAGACAGTTTTGCAAATTAATAGTTCCTCAAAAGGAGGGACCTTTTTTCTATGAAGTTCTTCTAATTCTTGTTACTTCTGCATGATTTGTTTGTTATTGTTATTGTTTTGGCCACACCTGGCAGTGCTCAAGACTAACTGATAACTTTGTATTCAGAAAACACTCCTGGATGGGGCTCAGGGAACAATATGGGTGCCAGAGATTAAACCCAGGTCAGCTGCATCTCAAGCAACTCTGTCTGCTGTTCTACTACTCTTGTCTCTTCTACATAGCTTTTTGCAATTGTTTGGATTTTTGGACCATACCCATTGGTGCTCAGGGCTTATTCATGGCTCTTAGCTCAAGGGTAACTCCTGGTGGGGGTTGGGGAATCATAAGGTGTGCCAGAGATCAAACCTGGGTCAATTGCATGCTAGGTAAATGCCTTACTCACTGTCCTTTCTCGCTGGCCCTCTGCATGACTTTTTGATGCAGAGGGCCAGCGAGTGAAAAAGCTCTCTGTATGTGTAAGGGGAAATAGTAAATTGTTTAAGGGCAGTGGATGATCACCTAGAAATGAGACTTCAGGTGATGATGTGGATGTCTGATGTCTGTTAGTTAAAAATTATCGGGACCCAGGGCTGGAGCTATAGCACAGCGGGTAGGACGTTTGCCTTGCATGCTGCTGACCCGGGTTCGAATCCCAGCATCCCATATGGTCCTCTGAGCACCTCCAGGAGTAATTCCTGAGTGCAGAACCAGGAGTAACCCCTGTGCATTGCCAGGTGTGACCCAAAAAAAGCAAAAAAAAAAAATTATTGGGGCTTGCATTAGGCATTAGAACTCCTGTTTCTGTATACTGGGGTATGCCTTCTCTTCTGCTACCTGATCTTGCAAGACTATAATCAATATCTATTAAAGCTTCACTTTTGCTGAACTTCTAGTCTCTGAGTCTATGCATATTTGGACAATGAGCTATTTCTCATAATTTGTGCCTCTCATTGACAATTATAACTTCAAGCCTAATTTTTGGAAAATAAGTAGTTCCTTTGTTATTATCAGAAGTTGGGTTTTTGTAGTAAAAGGGAGGCCAGACATTATGTTTGGGACAATTCTACCTCAGACTAATGTCTTTTATATGACATTTTCCTAGCACTTTCATTGCTCATGGTCATGAAAAAGAAGACAAAACAAGGAAGCACACCAAAAAAATATATCTGAATGTATGGCAATGTGGCATTTTACCACAGTGCTATTCATCCTTTTCACTCCTGTGGACCAAGAACTGTCAGTATAACTCTCTATGGATCAGCAGTTATAACCACTATGGTAGACCAGTAGTTGTTAATATTTCTATACTTGGTCCTCAAAGAACACTGTTTTACAGGGCACATAGGTATTCAAAGATGATTAAAGTTCTATTCCTGAACTTTTGGAAAATAACCATTTAAATGAAAAGATAGGCAAATCCTCAAATCACAAGGAAGGATGAAACTCAAAGGATTCTATAGGCAGATGGACAAATGCACACTGGGCAGCTGGGGCCACAGCACTAGAATGAGTATGTCTAGAGCACAGGACACCCACTGAGCCTGAAGGGAATGCAGACCCTCAGGAAGAAGGAATGTGTACAGTGGGGAAAAAACAGGAAAAGAAAGGATAGATGCAATGGAAAAGAAAAGGAGTGGGGTGGAAAAGGTGTTGGGTATGGAGTTAAATTTTATTTGGCAATGTATCTGAAATATTTCCTTCTTCTCTCAACTCTGTGCCTGGGGTAAATCTTTGGTCTCAGAAGTTATCTGGCCAATATGGGAAATGTCCCAGGCCCTCCAGGGGCTTGACTGCCAGTGGGGGGTGGGAAGCAAGGCAGGGCTCTCAGGAATGTGTCACCAGATGGAAACAGAGCCTGGCTTAAGTAGCTCTAAAGCCAGATTTCCACTGAGATTGCCCTGAGGCTGCCTGGAGAAATAGGAGCAGGGGCAGATAATAAGCAAAATGGCTTGGTGGGTTTTTCCTCCCCTTTCTCCTATCTCTGAATTCAACAGGCAGGCCTTTCTGTCCAGCACACACACACTTTTGGAGGGTCTGGCAGGAGAGGTGGGCTCAATCAGAGCCCTGAAGTGGACACATATGTTGTGTCCACTGTGAGAATGTCAGACAATGAGGGAGAACAAAACGAAAGAGAAGAGACATCAGGAGCATTATCTGCTGAAGCACGAAGAGGTACCCCCATATATCCGGATGCATTGCATCCCTGACTTTCTTATGCCAGAGAATCACTTCTCCTTACTAAATCATGCATGAGTCACAGATAAAGTGTGCCCCCCTCCACACCTCCCACCTCCCCGGCCCCTCACCCCAGTCTCTAGGAGTTGATTTCGACTGCCTGCAGAGCTGCTTCAGGGATGGGGCTGCCAGGTACGCAGAGCCCCACAGTGGTGAGGGGAAACACACTGGCCACATTTAGGCTTGACAGGTGGGGTCTAAGATTAGCAGGAAGATATTTATGGGGCAGAAGAGGGGGGTATTTGCTCCAGAGCTACACTTGAAAGTAGAGAAAGAATTCTCCACTTGGTAGAATTCTGAAGGGAAAAGTAGACAAATGGTAAAGTAACATGCTCACTGGATCAAATTGGGCCCAGTAGATAATGGACCAGTTCTCATATTATCCTTTTGCTCTCAGCACTTCCCCAAAGAGAGTTCTGGGCCTGGTTGCTGCTATTTTTCTGCTTCTGAGAGTTGCTGCTCTGAAAACTCACACTGTCAAACTTAGTCATCTGTATCCAACGCTTTTATGAACTGCCTTATAAATAAGACCATCTAGTAATATGAAATCCAGTCAACGTTTCTGTTCCAATTGTGGTTGAAGTCACCAAAAGGGCAACAGTCTTATCAGAATTTCTGGCACTTGCCCATTCTTCCTGCCTTTCTAAGCAGCTGTCGGTTTCAGCTTCATCATCTCCCCAACTGAGAGCTGCTGCTGCTTCTTTGGGTGTCCCTCTAGAGTCCCAATCAGTGCTCTGTCGGGGGCAATTTGGGTTAAGAGTTTTGCAAATCAAGGAGGTAAAATAGATTGTAGGAAAGAGGATGAACATACTTGTTCCCACAGGTCATGGCAACAGTGAGAAGAATCATCTTGTCCTAAGAACGTCAGCTGAATCTGCAGGAGGTTTAGGAGTTACACATATAAACATTACTTTTCAGCATTCTCAAGCACTAGAGAAATATATTATATGAACTACAGAAAGTTCAGATTATGCTAGGGAATAAAAAAAATTATCTTTGTACTTCAAAATATCTATATGGAATCAGCAAAACAATATTGGGTTCATTTTAAGATATGCAATTATTCACTCAACACATTGAGTATCTACTAAGTCCCAGACACTGCTCTGTGCCTATGAGGCTGTCAGAATAAGCAAAACAAAAATTATGTCCCCAGGAGGGCAGAAGACAGGAATAAGCAAATAACCCCTTTACTTCATGCATAAGGGCTGGAGGGATAGCACAGCGGGTAGGGCATTTTCCTTGCACGTGGCTGACCAGTTTTGATTCCACCGCCCCCCTCGGAGAGCCCGGCAAGCTACTGAGAGTATCCTGCCTGCACGGCAGAGCCATGACGTATCCGATATGCCAAAGACAGTAACAAGTCTCACAATGGAGGCGGTACTGGTGCCCACTCGAACAAATCGATGAACAACGGGACCACAGTGCTACAGTGCTACTTCATACATACTGCAGAGAGCAACAATACGTTTTATGGAAATAGCAAAAACAGGGTGAGGTGTAGAGAGTTCTGGGATTGTCAACAGGGCTCCTGAAGCAGGTCTCACAGATAAAATGGAATTTAATAAAGACCTAATGGGGGAGAGGGTTCCACACTGGCACCTCTCTGGAGGAAGAGATTTCCTGAGGTTTATTTAAAATAAAAATATAGTTTAAAATATTCAACAAAATGAAAAACTTTTCATGGCAATTTTCAGTCTAAAACCACCTCCTATTTCCCCGAGGCCACAGTATTTTATGGGTACATTGAAAGAGTGAAGTAACCCTCACTTCGGCGGGGTGGGGGTTGGGGGACTCCCATTCTAGATTAAAATAAATTCTTCTTCAGTGGGGAATTTAAAAGTTTCTGAGTGGTGAAGCACAAGAGACAGCACTGGCACATTTTTCAGCAACATCTTAAAAAATATCAAGCTACCATAAAAGGTTGTGATATAAAAGGCATTCCCCCCAAAGGCCAACTTTTGGATCTGATTTTCTCTTCCTTTCCTGCACTTTGCAATATTATTCAATTCAGGCTTAAAGTGTCATTAAATGTGTGCACAAATAATTAGTGGTTCCACAGGGTGGGACCCATGACCTTCTCTGAGACAACAGAGAACAAAACAGTGGAAGGAACACATCAGTGACCCAGGTCTTAACTCCAAAGAGAAGCCGAAGAATTAACTCCAGGGAGTGACCTCTGCTGTTAGTCTAAATGAGCAAACCCCATGCTCTACTGCAAAACACATATTGAACTTAGCTTCTCCTTGACTTTCATCATGCCATGAGAAAAGACATGTTGGTTCCTTTCTGCTGCCAATGGCCTGAAGCATATTACCTGAAAGGAAGGACACTGTACACCATGATTCTTCTCAGACACTTTCTAGATTCATTTGTCTGCTCTCATCCTGACAGCCAACAACCAGCTATTTGATAGCAGTTTCCAGCTACCCAATGCTAGCGACCCACACAGAGCATTTTGATGTATAAGTGAATGTGATCCAAATCTAAGGCACCTGAAACTCCACACAGAGGATTTTTCTATCAGGTGGCAGAAATGCAGTCTGAGGCTGTAGCAGAGACTATCAGGGATGCGGACTGAGAATACAAAACCTGTCTTTCAGCTGCAAGAAAGAAAACAGGTATGTGAGGCTTGGGACTGAAGCCAGGGAACACTTTTGGCCGGAGTATAAGAGCTGTGTGCTTGAGTTGCCCACTTGGATGGGTGGGGGTGGGAAGGTGAGGGTTAAGAGCACCTATGTGCAGGAGAAAAGCATTCTAGTTCACATTCCCGTTCACTTTTATGAAAGCAAGGGTTTTCTTTGGTGGGCATCTGACTAGTGAAGTCTGTCAAGTGGTGATTTGTTGAATTTCAATTCTGGGTGGTCTGTGGTGGGTCCATTTCTGTTCATCTCCTTGTGTCTGACTATGTCTGGACAGCTCTGGACATGCTTGGACATACCTGAGACCTGATTCTCAACTCTCTCCTGAATTTTAGTTACCCAGACAAAAAGATTCTAAATCATTTCTTATTTCTTATCAGTGACACGTTGTGCAAAGAAATATGTAAAGTGAAGATGTAAGATGAAGATGAAGATGGAGAGGAACCAGACCAAAGTATCTCAAATTCTTTCCCTTTTCTCTACTCTATCACTTCAGTAATTCGTACACTTTATTTGCTCATGATAAAACAGACTGGAAAAATACAACTTATCAAATTAAGGTGAGAGATATGAGTTAACATTTGTAAAGCCTATGACTAATAATAACACCTGGAATATAGTTATCACTTAATAATAATATTCCTTTTTATTATTCTAAGGAACAAGAGCATTCCACCTTTATTATTTGGATTTCTGTATATCTTTTGAATTTTCTGGAACCTAATCTCAAATTTTGCTAGAGTAACAGATTTCTTTTAAAAAAGGAAATCCATATATTCTTTCTATGAAAGACAGACCAGAGGAAATATTTGACTGAATTGAAGATAAACTCTTTTTTCACTCTTTTTCCTTCTTTTTCTTCCTCTTAAGGATATGTGGAAATTATGATTTGTATATATTTGAATACTGTTTTCTACAGTCCATTTTAATTTGCTCACATATTTGCTACACTCTGTTCATTTGTTCCTGCATTTCCAAATTTCTATTTGGGATCATTTGCTAATTATCAATTCTGTTTGCTTCTCTGTTCTTTTCCCTATGTACTGTGTTCTTCTTTATCTTCCATTTCCATGTTACTTTCTTTAGCTGTGTCTGAATAGTTCTTACACCAATGTTTGAGCTCATAATTTTGGTTTCATATTTTTCAGGGTCTAGAATTTTAATTTGGTTTTTTCAAATGTACTTTGTTTTATTTAGTACTTTTCCAAAGGTTTCATTTTTAACCTCCTTAGCACAGTTATTTTTAAAAAATGCTCTGTTAATTCCATTGTCTGGAGTCCTTCTAACTTAATGTCTGCTTCCCATAATTTTCTGTAGTTTCTATTTATGCTGTTCTTTTTTGTAACTGGATATATTTTTGTACTGGACATGGTATTTAAAAAATAAGACTCGGTGTTATAATTGACTATTTGGTTAAATGCTATTTAGATTGGATTTTTGATACCTTTAATGGCCTTTCATTTTTCTTCCTTTTATTTGCCCTATATCTCTTTCGCTGATAGGCTGAGGATATGACGGGTGGAAAGTGGTGACAAGCACACAACAAACAAAGCCCCATCTTTGGCTGTAGGAAGGTAACACCACCAATTCCTGCTACATTCTCAAAGCTTTTCAATCTTTCAGAAATTTCTGATTCTGTTCAAGAAGAAAATTTGTTTAGATTATCCTAAGGGTCATATTGTTGTCACTTCTCCATGGAGATATTTTTCTGGAGATTCTTTAAATGATGCGGTTGAGATATAGCTTTACAAATTTTGCCTTTGCTGCTAGCAAGTGGCATAGAATTTTGACAGATTTCCTTCCTCTTTTATATCAAGAAAACTCCACTAACTTAAACATACAGAATTATATGGTTTTTGACTTAGAACTTTTCAAAGAAAAGTATAATGCATGAGAACTGAGTTTATTAAAGTCGTAGAAATTTGAGATAGACTAAAAGCATTAATTATATATGTGTTAAAGTGATTTCTAAAGGAGTATGTTTGTAAGAAAAAATATTCAAAGACTCAAAAAAAGCAATACCTAATAATGTTCTTATATCCTGATGTCCAACTGTGTCTTCAGGGTCCACTGAGGAAGTCAAAATTACCCCAGCTTTTGAAGAGAGCTGTGTAAGAAACTGCCAGTCAGATATTAAGGAATTCTAAAGCAAAAGGGAATAGCTACAAGGTACAGAGATGCCTCTGGACCCTAAAGTCATCATTTAGTTTAAATTTTAATTCCAGCTGTAACACCCTTTTTAAAATTTTAGAAATCCTGAAGTGCACAGCCATGAATGCAACAACTCATACTCGATGCCACTGATGTACCAAGAGTAGCACACCACATTTGATGGGGTGTAAAGTAGATGGCAACCCATCTCAATAAAAAAAAATATATATATATATATTGTTTTTTTTTCACACAGGCTCAATCTGTAACATCATGTTAGTAATCTCTTATACAAAGGCTTAATGGCTCCAGGGTGAGATACAACAATCTTCACACACTTTCCTCTAAGGAAACTTTTTGGGATCATTTTTAGCAGATTATTCATAAGAAGCAATACAAAATAAATTATTTATGGGCAGGCTCTGGGGGTGGTGGGAATATCGAGATAATGGTGATGGGAAGGTGTAATGATGGAGGGATTGGTGTCATAATGTTGAATGTAATAAATTATTGTGAACAACTTTATAAAAATAAAATAAAAAACTTTAAAAAAATCCACTGCTTTGTTGCATCTAGAGTTAGAGCATCAGAGAAAAGAGGGTAGAATTATGAAGGCATGGAAGTCTGGATGAAAGGCCTATTGAGCTAAAACCCTGATCTCTGATAACTTGCCTTGCTGATGCTAGTGTCTCAATAGCTTTGAAGAAGGGTCCCAGGGTCTGGCTGGAACTGAGCCTCTGTGGAGAGTCCCCATCATCCTGGTGTCGCTGAGCCAACACAGCATGATTGGAGCTATTGGTGCAAGAAAATCTGCCAACTGGAGTCAGTGTCTGTCACTAGAACAAGCTGTGTGGCAGAAGGAAAGACATGAATTGGAAGGAGCCGGCTCCTCTTCAGCTGCTCTTACCGTCCCTTTACTGCCCCCACTGGCAAAGCCTCATATAGCAGCAACCAGCCCAGGAGAACTGCCGCCAAACCGACAACACAAAACCAATTAATTGTGAAATGATAGACAATATTATAAAAACTGGCACACCAACTTCAAAAGTCTGCATCAGGGGTTGGAGAGAAGGTACATCAGGTTGGGCATCTGCCTTGCATGAGACTGACTCAGTTCAATCCCCAGCACTCCATATGGTCCCCCAAGCCTGGCCAGGAGACATCCCTGAACACAGAGCCAGGAGTAAGAGCCCTGAGCACTGCCAGGTATGACCCCCAAACAAGCAAGCAAGCAAACAAACAAACACAAAAGCTGCATCAAAGTTAGTTTACTGTGTGGTGCTAGCACCTCTGTGAGTGACTGGAATTTCAGAACAGTGGCTATGTTAATGTGCAAGGTTTGCTTAACTACGTAACATGTACCTGAACATATTATGTCTATGGAAGAAATATGTGTGCACTGACCTATATGTATGTATAAACATATGTATATACATCACTGTCACTGTCACTGTCATCCCATTGCTCATTGATTTGTTCGAGCGGGCACCAGTAACATCTCTCATTGTGAAACTTGTTGTTACTGTTTTTGGCACATCCAATACACACGGGTAGCTTGCCAGGCTCTGCCATGCGGTCTCGATACTCTCAGTAGCTTGCCTGGCTCTCTGAGAGGGGCGGAGGAATTGAATCCCGGTCGGCTGTGTGAAAGGCGAACTCCCTACTGCTGTGCTACCGCTCCAGCCCATGTATATACATATGTGTAAAAAATATAGTGATCTTTCTGGGTAGTGATTGAAAAGGATTGCTTGGAAACCAAAACATTTCTTCTATTTGTTTCTGATATATCTATGTTTTGCAGCTTTATGAAGCAACTTGCACAATAAAGTTTATTCACTGAATTATAATATATTATTATAAAATTCTTGCCTCTGTGTCCCCAAACTAGAAAGATTTGAAACCTTAGTTCACCTCACTGAGGCACTAATGACTCTATGATTCATATGCTCTTAGGAGACACTTTATCTAAATACAGACTCCAGGGCAGCGTTCCCTGGACAACCTGAGACCGAGACCAGTCTGGTGCCTTACAAACAAATAAGTTTCCTTCATCTTTAGGACTCTGCATTTTCTCTGCTACGCGCCCCCCCTTTTCCTCAGTATATAGTATTTGTTAAAAATAAAATTTCATTAAAATGAACTCTGCAATGCTATTAAAAGAATTTTTATTATTGTGAAGTTTGTTGCATATCATAATGTTGCTAATCAAGCATTTAATTTGGTTTGGTAATCTTTATGTTACATCAAGACCCAATAATAGCAATATATTTGCTTTATAACAAACAAGCTATTTATATATAGTGAATACTTATACTTGTTTTTTTTTCATAACCAGTCACTGTATCAAGAGATTTATCTTCTAGAAGTATGCAGCTAGATCAATTGGTACAGCTGCTAACATCTGTGTAGTGAAACATAACTACATTTTTACCAGTATAGAATAATCAGCATAAACTGATACCCAAGAAGAAGTATTATAAAAGTTAAGTATAGAATTTGCTATCTACTAGGAATAGTGATAATGAGAAAAGAATTTAAAGCACAGATTTATGCCAAGTCTATCAGTTTCCTGATTACACACAGTAGAAACTCTGTTAGTTTAAATAGGCACAGATTTCATCTTTAAAAAAAAAAAAAAAGGTTCAACTGTTCAAAGAGCCTCTGAAAAGACCAGAAAAGCAGTTTGGGGACCAATGTACTCTGGAAGAGTGCACAAATCACGTAATAGAATTACTCCTGTAAAAACTGTAATGGTCTCACTAACCAAAGAGCATGAAGTTTCAGTTACACAAGATGAATCAGTTCTAGAAATAGGCTCTGCATCAATATCCTTATGGTCAATGTATGCATAGCTCACATTTAAAGACCAGTTAAGGACTTTCTTCTAAGGAATTTTTTTTTTTTTGCTTTTTGAGTCACACCTGGCAATGTACAGGGGTCACTCCTGTCTCTGCACTCAGGAATCACCCCTCGCAGTGCTCAGGGGACCATATGGGATGCTGGGAATCGAACCCGGGTCGGCTGTGTGCAAAACAAACGCCCTACCTGCTGTGCTATCACTCCAGCCCCTCTAAGGAAATTTTTTTGATCATTTTTGGAGAATTCTTCATCACAAGCAATACAAAATAAATTATTTAAGGCCTGCTATTGGGGCAGACTTGGGAGGTGGTTGGGAAAATTCAAAACAATGTTGGTGGGTAAGGTGTAATGATGATGCATTTGGTTTTGGAATATTGAACGTAACAAATTATTGTAAACAACCTTATAAAATAAAATAAAAATTAAAAAATTAATACATAAATAATATTAAAGGTTAAAAAAAAAGATCGGTTAAGGGACCAAGGATGTGACTCAGAGAGAAGAGCACATGCCTTATACAAGACTAGAGATTCAGTCTCTGGCACCATGTTCTCTCATGTTTCCCCCACTCCAGCATTGTTGAGTATACCCCTGAGTGCTCTCAAGAATTACCCAGAGTGCCATCTCCCAAAGAAAAGACTGGTCAATACTCATGTTAAGAACTCTACCATGCAAATAAAAATTTTTAAAATAAAGATAATGAACTAGTTGAGGTGTCTGCCTTCAGTGTGTGTTCTAGACAGTATTTCTCTCAAATAGGTTTAATCTGACTATATATGGATGGCAACTGAGTCTAGGTACCATCCCCTGTTCCCTGGCTGCCAAAGAAATTGAAAAAGGCATGTCTTTGCTTGCAAGGAAGGCTGAAATAGAAAATATAGGATGCACTGATTAGATAGGAAAGTCCAAAACACAGAAAGACAGTTTAAAATGAGTGACTCCAATGGAATACTATGCAGATGTTAGGGAAGATAAAGTCATGAAACTTGACTATAAGTGGATGGACATGGAGAGTATCATGCTAAGTGAAATGAGTCAGAAAGAGAGGGACAGACATAGAATGACTGCACTCATTTGTGTAGTATAAAATAACATAATATGAGACTAACACCCAAGGACAGTAGAGACAAGGGCCAGGAAGATTGTTCTATGGTGGGAAGCCTGCCTCATTAGCTGGGGGAGAAGGCAGCAGGGATAGAGAAGGAATCACTAAATCAATGATGATTGGAGGGATTGCTCAGGATGGGAGATATGTGCGAAAGTAGATAAAGAACCAAACATGATGGCCTCCCAGTATCTGTATTGCAAACCATACTGCCCCAACTTAGAGAGAGTAAGATGGAAATTGTCTGCTGTAGAGGCAAGGGGAAGGTTGAGATGGGGGGAGGAATAATGGGGACTCTTGTGGTGGAAAATGTACACTGGTGGAAGGATGGGTGTATGATCATTGTATGACTGAAAATTAAGCATGGAAGCTTTGTAACTGTATCTCACGGTGATTAAATAAAAAGAAGAAAGCAAAACAAACAAGGAGTGATTCATCAAAAATAAATGTCTAAGTCATTTTTCAAAGTATGGTATTCACTATGTATATCACAGTATCTCAGTGTGTTGCTGAAAATTAAGATATCTGGGCCCTACCCACAAACACTTTGAATTAGACTCACTCAAGGGAAACTAGCAACCTACCTTTGCTATGGGGACCTTGGGTGCTTGTGCTGAAAATCAGAGAGGGAAAATGTCTATGCAGTTCCTTCTTTCAAAATCAGTTTGTATTTTTTATTTTTGGGGGGCCACACCCAGCTATGCTCAGACCCTACTCCTGGATCTGTGCTCAGAGGTGACTCCTATGCTCTGAGGACCATAAGGAGTACTGGGACTGAGCTAGATAAACTATGTGCAAGATAAGCACTTTATCTATTGTACTGTCTCTCTGGACCCCCTCAATCGTACTTTTTTTTTATGGACATTGGTAATTGAATGGGCAAAAAGTTGTTTCAATGAGCAATCAAGATCTTTGTGATACGCTACAGGAAAACCCTCTATAGTGGTTAAGAAAAGTCATAAATGTCTTTTCTTCCTGCCACAGGAGCATTAAATGAAGAAAATAGTATAATAGTGTAACTGAGAGCAAGTTTTCTTTTTCTTTTTCTTTCTTTTTTTTTTAATTTTTGGTTTATATGCAACTGTATTTTGGACTTACAAAATAAGGTCCTGTGCTCAGGGATCACTCCTAGAAGTACTCAGGGATCAAACCAAGTTTAATCACATGCAAGGCAAGTGTCTTAACCTCCTTAAGATTTATCTGGCCTAAGAGTATGGATTTTAAAGCTAGATTCCTTGAATTGAAATGAACTCCATTTGGTTAGCAGTTTATGGCTGATTGCATGGTCCAAAGATGACAACAAAAATCTCTCCATCCTAGATACCCTAGTCAAGAGAGAATCCATTTCTACTTATCTGTCTTAATTCTGGTTTGATTTTTGTGACAGTTTCAAACAATTGAGTATAGTAAAAGTAACTATGATTTCTGGGATAAAAATTCTAAAAACTCTAGACACTTCTACATGGTTTTCTCAATTCATTCTTTTTTTTTCCCCCTTTTTGGGTCACACCTGGCGATGCACAGGGGTTATTCCTGGCTTGCACTCAGGAATTACTCTTGATGGTGCTCAGGGGACCCTATGGGATGCTGGGAATCAAAGCCGGGTCAGCCGCCTGCAAGGCAATGCCCTACCTGCTGTACTATAGCTCCAGCCCCTCTCAGTTCATTTTTGGGGGATGGGAGGAGTCCTTTTCTGTGAAAAAACCCAAATGTCTCAGGAACAGATTGGCAAAGAGAAGTTCATTATTTTGGCTGATCTCCGAAGTAACCAACTTGCCAACCTGAACCAAAGTTGATCAGCCACCAGCTGAGATGCTCTACTTGATACCACTTAGAACAATCAGGCATACTGATTCATCAGATTAGTGAGAAAACAAAAAGTGATTGTTTTAAGTCATTCAGTCAGTATGGTTTGTTAATGTACCAAAGATCTCAGATAAAGAGACAGCCTGATAAAACACTGTGTGCCTCAGTCTCCAGTATGTAAAATGGGGATAATAATTATATTCATTGCATGGATTTTTAATGAGAAATAGGTTGCCATATATAGAGCTGTGTAAGATAAGAGTTTGATGTAAGTATTGATATGGGGCACATGTGGTGGTGCTCAGGCTTTATCCTTAGTTCTAAGTTCAGAGATTATTCTGGCAGAGCATGGGGGGTGAAACGGGGTACTGGGAGATCAAACCTGGGTCAGCCCTGTGCAAGGCACGTGCTTTACTCACTGCACTATCTTGTTGGTCCCATAAGTGTTCATTTTTGCCCCACGAGGCAAGTGCCTCAACCTCTGCACTATCTCTTCAGTTCTATAAGAATTTCTTCAAGGAATGGGATGAGGGTAGATGATGTGACCAAGAAGTATATAAGACAGGCAATTCAGAATTTCTTTTGCCATATAGACAATTTTCCCCAGAGTTCACTGAGTGGGGCAATTTAAGTTTTTTTTTAAAAAAAAACAATAGAATGAGTCTAGCTTATTTTAATTTTACTTATGATTTTGACTTTACAAATTTCAACAAATATTTAATTTATCTGAACTATTCATCCGTATCATGAATCATTTATCTTATCCTATCTAAGTCTGGCCCCAGTCTAGCTACTTGGTTCTTTTTAGATATCTCTTTTCTGTAACCTTTGTTCTCTACAGAGATGTAAACCTCCACCCCCATCTATATTCAAGGTAGATAATTTGGAAAATAAATAACCCCCTCAGATTCAGCATAAATGTTAGTTCTTCAGCATACAATATACCAATAGAAAATAAGATAATAAGAAATCAGAAAATCTAACACTGCAGCTAAAGCTTGATAAAGTCTCCTGGATGCTAAGAAGTGATCTTTGCTGTAGATCCCACAGATGGGCTGAGAAAGAAGGATGATCCTTGTAGAGTCACAGTCATAAATTTCCACCCCTCACCAGACCTCTCAGGGAAAGAGGCCTCTTTATCTCACACCCCACATATTTATAAAGTACCAAAAACCAAAATTGTAGCTTAAAATTACCCCCCATACACACACCATTTAGTAATTTAAAAAACAATGAGCACTATTCCACAATGTCTTTAAGGAGAGGAGTTACGGTCTGGTAGAAGGTTCCAATCAAGCTGTTGACCAGGTTATGGTCTCATCTGAAGTCACTATGAGGACTGACTTCCAGGCTCACTCATCTGATTGGTGGTGAGAAGCTGTAGTGTTTTTAGGAGTTGTGAGCCAGAGGCTTCTGTCCCTCTACAAGTGGGCCTCTATGTAAGACTCCTTAAATGGGGTGTCTGTTTCCCATGGACCAAACGATCTATGATTAACCAACAGATCAAAGAGGGAGAGACTTAGAAGGAAGCTGGTGTGCCTGATATAATGAAATTTTGGGTGTGTCTCATGTCTTCATTGCTGCCATATCCTCTATCTCACTGAACAAACCCTGCAGAGCACAGTGTTGGGATGGGACAATTCAGAGGTAAGAAAACAGGATATTGGGTGTGTTTGTGGCAGGGAGGGGGGGCCAGGCAGAGGGAAGGGGGGAGGTGAAGAGACAAATAGCAGGTAAGGCATTTGCCTTGCACACCACTGACCTGGGTTCAATCCCTACCATCTCATGTGATACCCGGAGCACTGCCAGGAGTAATTACTGAGTGCAGAGTCAATTATAATCTCTGAACAACACCAGGCATGGCCCCCGAACAAAGAAAAACAACAACAAAAAGAATATAGGATATGAGTACACCTGGGCACTAGGACCATTTTCAAGACAACCATAGTCATCCTTACATGCAAAGCTCTTTTTTCTGTGCCCTTTTAAGTCTCCCCTCCAATGTATACCTTAATTGTATTTTATCTCTGTCAGAATATTAGGTGTTTAGTAGAGGAGGTAGAAAGCAGACACTATTACAGTTGTTTAAGTCATGCTAAGTACTTTGTGGTTTGGAGGAAGGGGCCATCTCCCAAGAGATACCTAGGGCATCTTGGCATCTCCTAATGATCCTTGGCCAACCACCCAGTGCTTCAGTGCAAGAACTGAGGTTTTAATGCTGCCCAGGCCCTGAGATGATAGGTATACCCAGATCACTCTGCCACTCTAGGGCCTCCTGGGCCACAGTTAAGGGTTTTAGGGCCTCTAGGGTTTTACTCAGTTATGCCTGGGACCACATGGTGTGACAGAAGTGAAATTGGGATCAACCACATGTGTCTTAGTCCCTTTATTATCTTTCCAACAGCTAATGGCTCTCTAGCCTGATTACCACATACATTCCTCTGAGCTGGATACCATATGAGCTGTAGATATGATATATAAGATGTCTGTCCTTATAGGTGCATCTGGCATGAGACTGGGGCAAGGAAGTTGGGTCCTGCATAATTACAAGATGAGAAAATATTGCAAATATAAAATAACTGTTCATATCAAAAGCTACTTGGTATCAATTACTGTTTGATAACTAAATAGAATGAAGAGGTTAGGCTGAGTGACCCAAATTTCCTGCATTTAATATTCTAAAGATTGTATGGGGGTTGGAGCAATAGTACAGCGGGTAGGGCATTTGCCTTGCACATGGCCGACCCAAGTTCAATTCCCAGTATCCCATATGGTCCTCTGAGCACTGCCAGGAGTAATTCCTGAGTGCATGAGCCAGGAGTAACCCCTGTGCATCGCTGGGTGTGACCCAGAAAGCAATATAAATGAATAAATTAAATAAATAAATATATATTGTCTGCCTAGGGAGTATAACAAAGTTGAAAGAATTTTTGCCTTGCCTCATTATGAAGATGCTTCCAGATTTGGTCAAGGTAGTCTTCTGATCCTCAAGGAAAGATGTCTGGGGTGAGGGAGATACAGCTAATTCTGAGGTCTGAGACCAAAATTCGCCTTGTTATTACACTTCAGTAAAGAATGACTGTAGTGATTTAAAAACATCATATAGCTTCTCTTCTGTCCACTTCAAGATGAAGACTTGGACCCACATTCTCTTTTCATCTTAAAAAATAGACATTTCCGTCTGTGTGGTCCTGTTTTTCCCCGGGTTCTTAGTTTTCTCTTCCTTGACAATTGGTGCTTGTGTTACTCTTTATCCTAAAAAGTCAGGCCACTTTATTTAAAACACTTGTGATTTGTTCTGGTTGGTGAGGTGAGAGCAGATGTTGTAGCATGATCCTGGCAGAATCCACATCTACTTCCAGTGACTTTACGCTAAAAATCCACCTAATCCTAGAAGTAAGTATGTTGGATAAGTCAAAATCATGCTGGGTTTGTTCTTTTCCTTCCATTAAGTTTCTACTTTTGAAAATTATGCACTTAAAAATTATTTTTTCATTTTGCTACTCTTTATAATCAGCTTCTTTAAATCTCCATAGGAATGACCCTACAACAGGTAGCCTTCCACATGCCGTGGTTCCTAAATGTGTTCATCATGTGTAGAGACATCATCAGTTCCTGGGGTCCACATCAGTGGGAAATTGTAGGTTCCATCCCCAGACAGATCTACTGAATCCACTGCTATTCTCTTAGCAAGATACCAAGGTGGTTACTAGGTAAGGAAAAGTTCTGATCTGGGGTTGCCATGAGGCTGCCAGTGGAGGACTGTTTGTGTTTCTCAACAGTACATGCATATCCGCACTAGGCTAACAATTGGGCTTTTTGAGTATTTGTAACTTTTGTACATCTTCCTTCTCTCCCTCCTTCCTTCCTTCTCACTACTCTCTCTTTTCCGCTCTCTTTCTCTCTTCCTTCCTCTGAACTTTTCTTCCCCTCTCTTACCTGCATGGATTTTATATTTTTCCTTTTCTATGGAAATATTGAAACAATTGAGACCTGTTTTTGTTTTTCTCCATCACTTGGAGTTTATCCCTTTCATCTTTGATTCTGCCAATTTCCTTCAAAGCTAAATATTAAACAGATCTGTTTCTGACAGCTGACCCCAAACTGGGACATGCAGTGGTCCTCCCCAGGGGGCAGGGGTGGGGAGAGGAGAGTTGAGCCGACAAAGGTAGAGGAGAGACAGGATGGAGCCAGTTCCTGTCCCCTGGGGAAGCCCAAAAGTTGTGTCTTTGCCTTCACATCAGCCAAACAGCCAATAGCAAAACAACCAATAGCTTCTGGAAGGCATTCTTCCAGAAATTCCTTTTTTTGCCAGAGGGTGAAAGGGTTGCTAATTGATTTTGTCTGCCTTTCAGATGGACTTAAAGAGACACAGTTTGGATTGTAACAAAGAGGCAACATTTCTAGATATTGAAGAAAACATTTCTGTGTACATTATGCCTCCTAGGTTTGCATATTAGTATTTTTTATTCACTCTAGCTTGTTACTCTGTTAAGTAGGAACAGGGATACTCATTAAGCCGATTCTTCTAAAGTATTTGCTTGAAAATCATTATTCAGAGCAAATCACAGCAAATTTATGGGAAACTAGCTCTTCCCAAATAGCCTGGGAATCAGAGGTCAACACTGAACACTACTGAGCAAAGGGAGCCTAACTCAGACCTTCTTTATTACTTCTGAGGCTACTGTCTACATTTGTTTGGCGATTGACCTCACATCTGATGCTGTATGAAAACATGGAAGAAAGGAGATAAGGGCACAAGAGGAAGATGTAACCACTTTAACTTGCTATTGCAAATTGAAGTGAAAGAGATATCCCCTTTCAGAATTTTAATTTCTATTTTCTACCTTTATATAATATACATATTTCTATAATAAACCCCCACATTTTTGAAACAAGAAGCAGTATCAGTTTTGATTTTGATAATTATCTGTTCATATTGCATTTTTATGTTTTAAAAGACCTGGAGTTATGTTTGAGTCCAAAACCAATGGCTTTGTGATTAAAAAGCAAGGGCTCCTCCTAGTGATACCTCTAAAGCATGCAATACCTTAATTTCAGTCACTTTTATTTTCTATGTTGTGTACGAGGCTCATTATTCTTACTAAATGTATGCTGACATTCGATTGAATTTTCAGAGACCAGTAATATAGATTTGATTTTAGCAAGACTGCAATAACTACGTTCAGCCAGTAGGGGCCCCATGACAAAATAACCTTCCCAGTTCAAGGGGGCTTGACCAAGTAACCTTCAAAAGGGCAGAAAAGGAGAACTTGCTTCTAAAGTGAATTACACGGAGGAAGTATTATCAACCTCCCAAATGGAATAATATGGTATTTCTCTAATTTGATTATTATTCAAAATATCTTTCAGAAGAAAAACGATGTGCACCAGCTTTGATTTACACTAGAACCAATTACTGGATGTTAGTGATGTATGTACACAAACGTTATTTTGACTTCTTTATAATCATTAATAAAAGTAAAGAAGAATTTGGGGTTGAAGCGATAGCACAGCGGGTAGGGCGTTTGCCTTGCACGCGGCCGACCCTGGTTCGATCTCCAGCATCCCATATGGTCCCCTGAGCACCGCCAGGAGTGATTCCTGAGTGCAGAGCCAGGAGTAACCCCTGTGCATCGCCAGGTGTGACCCCCCCAAAAAAAAGTAAAGAAGAATTTTAAAAAGGAAATAAGGTAGAGTTATTTTTAAAAATTACTTTCTCTAATCTGATCATGCTTACTCCTTACACTATAAAAGAAATGTGCCCAAACTTGACTGTTCACCCCCCACCAAACTTTCACCAATATTAGCCTTTTCTCTCTGATGTAAACTGAGAAAAGTTGCACCAGTTGTTTAGTTATATATAAATACATATACATATATAATATAATATTATATTACATACATAGGCTGTTTCCTTCCTTCCTGCAGTTCATCTATTAAACAGTATCATTCTTGGCCAGGGTTCAGACACCAATGTCTATTTGAAAGCAATTAGTGGGGGCTATAAGATATCTTCCAGATTCTGGGCACCAGCAAAGACTGGTCATCACAGCGATGCCCCTATATACCGGATACTCAATTGGCCGGACAGCACTAAGCCCGGCAGAACCAAGGCTTAGTTGACTCCAGGTGGCCTCTTCTTTCTTTTGATGAAGTTACAAGATGATTCCTTTGTTAACTTGTGGCAAAAGCTTTGAAGGAAAGCATTGCAAACTGGTTTGTTGTAATTGGATTTAAGTACTGTTGAGTATAATATAAAAGTGACGCATCCTCCTAATAATTAAAGTTGTCATCTGCAGGTTTGATTCAAAGTTTGAATCATGCTCAAACTCGCAGATTTGGCTTAAAGCTTAGAAGCTTCATCTCAAAAGGCAGCCGGTGGTGGGAGTGTACAAGGATACATGCACTTCTCCTCTAGAAAGTTCTGTCATCTTCAAATGCACCTCCCTGGCCCTGGCTTCGGCCACCTGGGGCTGATAGTCAGATAAAGGGCCTCAGGGTTAGTGGATACTTCTCCTCTTTTAACACAAAATGTGTTGGGAGAATCAAGGTGAAGTCTGAATTTCCAGGTTGGAGTCTGTCTGAGGTTTCAACTCCCTTCTGATAGAAGAAATAAGGGGCAGGGCAGGGGTTAGGAAGGGAATCAAGTTTGAGTTTTAGGAGCGTACTGAAGGGATGAGCTTTGCCTGTAAATTACAGCAGAATATGAATTTACAGGGCTTGTCTGGGAAACCAAGGGACCACCACTGGCCTGGGCCCCCTGGATCCCCCAGACCAGAGCTTCTACTGAGCAGGTGCTGAGCTGGCACTTCCTCCCCAGGCCACCTCAGTGTGGCCTGGGCCTGGATGACAAACAAGCTTATGCTGCTTTTCCTGAATCATGGAAACAAGTGGGGTAGGCCAGTATGTAAAAAAGGAAGGTGAAGAATTAAAGAAAAATTTTTAAGAAAGATGTAAATTAGAGACTGGAGGAAGCCCAGTTTTGTATTTTCCATTCTCTCTCTCTCTTTTTTTTTTTCCCAAGGTGTCATGTCATCCAGAGGTAGGAGCACGGTGGAGAGGTAAGAAACTCAGACACCTACAGGGACTTCTAGAGGCAAAAGCTTCGGGAGGCCCTCGGGACAGGAAGTCAGAGCCCTGCCAGTGGACTTCCTACGTCCACAATGAGAAGGTGCCCAGGGTTTGTGTTTCATGCTACCCATCACATCCCTACAGAATTGAAAGTCCCAAACCATGAATAGTCACCCATAATCATGGACACCCACCGGCTCCCAGGTTAACGCCACACTATACTCACTATACTCCTTCCCAGCACCTCTCACCCACCCCAAATCCAACCCCAGCTATGTCAGGTTCTTCAACTTCCCTTTGAGTTTGCCACAAACTGCCCAAGGCAAGAACATTCATCTGTTCTGTCTCCAGACAGTCTCCGGGATGTTTATGAAATGAGCACTGGAGACTCCAGTTTCACAATCAGCAATGTACCTAAAAATAGGAAGAAAAAAAAAAGAGTTGTTCCAAATCATGTGGGTCTTGAAACCTGTAAGAGCAGCAAAAGATGCCTCAGGGACCTGGTGGTCTTAGACTCTCACGAGGAGGCTGAGCTGCAGAGGAGGTACAGGGTGTGGCTCCCAGAGGACTTTCTTCATCTGATACTGGAGTGGAATAAAGCTCTGAAGGGTGGAGGATGACTCCGAGGCAGTCGAGCTGCTCACCTGACTCTAGAGAGCGCTATTTTATGAAGATCGGGGGCAAGGTCAGAACTAGTGGATTTTAGGAACCCTGAGTGCCAGTTGCTGAGCTTCTGATAGTTAAAATCCCTGGGGAATTCCCTGCAAACGTAATTTTGATATTTCTGACTCATGTATACTTAAGTCTATCCTACTGTTGTTTCCAAGAGGCATTGAATGAAAAAATTCAGAATGAGCTTTTTGTTTTATCCAACCCAGAACTCCTGGAAATTGGAGTTGTGAAAGTCATGGGTTGATGGGAAATCTAGCTCATTCTCTCTTATGTTTTACTTTTTTTTGGTGTGTGTGGGGGAAGGTATTCTTCTTTCAGGTGTGCTCAGGGCTTATTTCTGGCTCTGTGCTCAGGGATCACTGCAGGTAGTTCTCAGGGGATCTTATGCATATAGCTGCTGGGGATTGAACCAGGGCTGGTCATGTGTAAGACAAGCACCTTACCCTGTACTAGCTCTCTCTCTCTCTCTCTCTCTCTCTCTCTCTCTCTCTCTCTCTCAGTTTGTTTTTGTTTGGGGGGCCACACCCAGCAATGTTCAGGGATTACTCCTGGCTCTGTGTTCAGGGATCACTCCAGGCAGGCTTGGGGGATCATATTGGATGCCGAAGATCGAACTTGGGTTGGCCATATGTAAGGCAAGACCCTACCCTCTGTACTATCATTTTAGCGCCATACTGTACTCTCTTCAGCCCAAGCTTACTTTGTCTTACTAACCTTGTGGAAATTTCCACGGAATCCAGGAAGACATACGATATCAAACTTTGCAGGGTGAAGCTTCCTCTTTCTGAGCTGGCAAATTACAAATTTGCAACTTGTGATCCTATCAATAAGCAGTCAGGTAATATAGTGTTTCCAACACATCAGCTAAGATAAATATTGTTTTGCTTAATTTTTGACCTTGTGATTATGGCTCCACCAGTTGAGGTCGGCCTCTGGCTGACATCACTGGGTTTATGCTGGAATGGTAGGAAGAACCTCTTTCTTCTTGACAGGTCCCTGCAGCCCCCTCTCCTAACCTGACCTATATTAAGGGCCTAAACCATAACTTCTGGACTGGAGCGATAGCACAGACGGATAGGGCATTTGCCTTGCACATGGCCGATCCGGGTTTGATTCCTTCGTCCCTCTCACAGAGCCCAGCAAGCTACTGAGAGTATCCCGCCCACACATCAGAGCCTGGCAAGTTACACGTGGAGCATTCAATATGCCAAAAACAGTAACAGGGGGCTGGAGCTATAGTACAGCGGGTAGGATGTTTGCCTTGCACACGGCCAACCCGGGTTTGATTCCTAGCATCCGATATGGTCCTCTGAGCACCACCAGGGGTGATTCCTGAGTGCAGAGCCAGGAGTAACTCCTCTGCATTTCCAGGTGTGACCCATAAAGCAAAAAATAAATAAACAAAAATAAACAAATAAATGTGGTCCCCAAAATAAAATAAATTAATAAAATAAAATATTTAAACAAAAACAGTAACAGCAAGTCTCACAATGGAGACGTTACTGGTGCCCACTCCAGCAAATCGATGAACAATGGGACGATAGTGCTACAGTGACAGTGCTACCATAATTCCTAAAGTATACTCCAAAGCCCGTTTCTACCTCTTCAACTAAGGATAATAAGAAACTCAGAACTTTTCACTAATTGAGAAAACTCAGTTAGTTGTGCTTATCAGATGATATATTTGTGCTAAGACCTTTACATGTAGTAGTTCATCCTATCTTCACCAAGTTCTACAGACGGGAGAATTCAAACCTACAGTATTTGCAGAGTGAGGATTCAAACCATCCTTTCTGACCACAGATTTTCATCAGATCATTCAGAGCATTAAATGAGATGGACTTGGAAAATGTGAGCATGTTCACGTTTAAAAGTTGCTTCTTCAAAGTCAGAAAGGGGAAAGAAAAATAACAGATGATCTCACTCATATGTGGGATCTCAAGAAATGATTCAAAAAGATAAGCAAAAGTAATACAAAGTCAATCTTTGAAATCAGATCACAGAAATGAGAATGCAAGAGGAGAAAAACACAAGGAGACTGGATGACAGGGAGAACACAAATAGTCTGTGGTGGAAGGATACTGGCACTTTGGTAGAAGGCCTAGTGTGACAAGTTAACATTTTTTTTCTTTTTGGGTCACATCTGGCGATGCACAGGGGTTACTCCTGGCTCTGCACTCAGGAATTACCCCTGGCAGTGCTCAGGGGACCATATGGGGTGCTGGGAATCGAACCCGGGTCAGCCGCATGCAAGGCAAACGCCCTCCCTGCTGTGCTATCACTCCAGCCCCGACAAGTTCACTTTTAAATAGGTGTAAAAGGGCACTCCTGAAACACATAAAATGTTCTAAACCAATCTTACTGCAATAAAAATTAAAGTAAAATAAGTAAGATGGAGGTTGTACAGTGCAGGGCTCATAGGAGGAAGAGAAGAGAACTGCACTTTAGAGGGCCATTAAAGAACCGACCGACTATGTGTCATCCACTAATCATGCCTCATTTTCCGAGACTCTTGTTTTGTTTGTGCATGCAGAGCTTTTGTAAAGTCATTTGTAAATTTCTTTGAAAGATCTACCAAGGACCTCAGAGGCTTGTGCATCTCTGATAAAAGACAAACCCTCCAATTTCCTCAGAGAGAGCTGTGCTCACCAGCCATGCACACAGCTTTGAGATCGTGTCTATGAAGTATTAGTCCTCAAAATAAATGCAAAGGAGTCTCGTCCAATAGTCCTACTCTTCTCAACGAGATTTAGCTGTGCCGTATTTGTAGCACCAGCTTAAGCCTGGAAAGTGTTGAAGAAGGAAGGGTTTTTGTTTTGTTTTTTACCCCTCTATTCAATGCTTCATTTGTGTTGGTGTCAAGGTTTTTAAATCTTTTCAAAAACCTATCTATGAGTTGGCCCTGTTCAAAAAAGTTGCTAGTAATAAGAGCTTTGTTTCTCTCCTCAAAGGTTGCAGAACCCCACATGATTTGTGTTTGGTCATTCTGATTCAAACCTCAACTTCAACCCCACCCCTTCTGCATACACACACTTTTTTTTTTTTTGATGGAGAGGAAGTATCGTTTTTTGTAGAGGTACATGTCCCCAAAACTCCTTGACTACCCTGACTTGAAAAAGAATCATGGTTGCAAGATTGAACTAAGATACTAAAATAAGAGTGGAGAGTGTGTTAAATCAGATGGAAATAGGAATGAAAGCACTCATGAAAGGGAAATTTAAAAGATAATTTTTTAGGCAGATTTCCCACATAACAGATTAGCCCAAGCCAGACTTCTGTTGTCCTAAGACACAGCTTCTTAGGAAATTTTTATTTCTATTTAACAGAATCCACTGGAACATATATTAATCTCATGTCTATTCCAGGAACAAGAGAGATGTCACAGGAAATAAATAAAATGATTGAAACGTCCTTTTCTGTTCCCTTAAAGCAGGATTAAAAAGAGGATTAACCTCACAATATCACCTCATCATCCTTTGCTTGACATGAATCTAACCATGATGCCAGTAGTCACTTTCATTTGTTGAGCATTTATTCTGTGCCAGGAACTGAGCTGGTCCCTTGACATAAACTATTTTATTTAATCTTCTCAGTAATCCTGTTAAGGAAAAATGAGACTTAGATCTTAAGTCACTTTTCTGGGCCAAAGCAATAGTACAGTGGGTAGTGTTCTTGCTTTGCATGCAGCCTAACCAGATTAGATTCCAGCACAGCACCCCATTTGGTTACATGAGCCTGCCAGTAGTGACCCCAAACGCAGAGCTAAGAATAAGCCCTGAAAGTAGTTGGGTGTAACCTCTGCAAAGCACTGTAGCATTGTTGTCCCATTGTTCATCGATTTGCTCGAGCGGGCACCAGTAACGTCTCCATCGTGAGACTTGTTTTTGGCACATCAAATACTCCAAGGGTAGCTTACCAGGCTCTGCCACTCGGGCGACGATATTCTCGGTAGCTTGCTGGGCTCTCTGAGAAGGACGGAGGAATCAAACCCGAGTCAGCTGTGTGCAAGGCAAATGCCCTACCCGCTGTGCCGACTGGAGCAATAGTCAGTATTTCTCTGCCTTTTCATGAATTTGGCCCATTTACATTAAGAACTGAAGCGACAGCACAGAGGGTAGGGCATTTGCCTTGCATACAGCTGACCCAGGTTCGATTCCTCTGTCCCTCTCGGAGCCCGACAAGCTACTGAGAGTATCCTGTCCGCACGGCAGAGCCTGGCAAGCTACCCGTGGAGTAGTTAATATGCCAAAAAGAGTAACAACAAGTCTCACAATGGAGATGTTACTGGTGCCCACTCGAGCAAACCGATGAACAATGGGAGGACAGAGCCTCTGGGGGAAAAAAGTTCTTAAATCACTTTTCTAAGTATTAATTATCCTTAGATTTTAATTCAAAATTTCTTTAATTCCAAAATCCACACAAATTCATGCCTTCTGCCTCTAAAAGGTCAATGACATCCAAAGAAAATGAAACGTGGGCTGCAGGAGAATAGGAATGATCCTCTCTCCAGTGCCTGGCTTACTGTGGGTGCTTACATGTCTTCCACTGCCCAAATTTACATGACTGATAAGTAAGTGATCTGGGATTTAACACTAAGTGGGGCTGTCTCCATAGTTTACCCATTTCCCTCAACTGGGAACTTGCTGCCCAATACTGCAACTGAGATGCTTTATGAGAATTGAAACACACACATGTTATAAAGATTAGATTTAGGAATCTCCTAATCCTGGATCTAGCAAAATGCAAAATCAGAGAACCGGGGACATAACTCAAGGGATGGCATCTTTGTATGTCTGATTGACTGAGGTCCTGAGTTCAATTCCTAGCACTCAGGCTTCTCTCGGTCAATGCTGGTGGCACTTTAGAGGTGTGGTCCCGGAGGTCCCCAGCACTGCAGGTGTGCCCTGGTGCTTCTCCAGCACTCCCAGGTTGGATATGGTGGCCCTCAGGATACCACTTTGCCAACAAGGAGTATTGAGCATTCTGTTCCAATTGACTGAGTGTAGGCAGGAGTGACCCCTAGCTCCACTGAGCATTGCTTGGGGTATCCAAACCCCCAAAATAAATAAAAATAATTCTAAGAATTAAACTTTGGAGGGCAGAGTCACACAAGCACCACTTAAAGTGTACTTCTGATCCTGGTGCTTAGAGATCACTAATGGTGGGGCTTGGATTTGGGGGAACCATATACTGTGCTGGGGATCAGATACCTTAGCCCCACATTATTCCTCTAGCCATTAGGAATTAAACTTTTAATATTGGTATTTTGGTTATCTATTTATGTGCAATAAATTACCTTAAAATGTAGTGGCTAAAAAAAAGTATTCTTTTTTTTTTTTTTTTGCTTTTTGGGTCACACCTGGCAATGCACAGGGGTTAATCCTGGCTCTGCACTCAGGAATTACCCCTGGCGGTGCTCAGGGGACCATATGGGATGCTGGGAATCGAACCCGGGTCGGCCCACTGTACTATCACTCTAGCCCCCTGTATTCTTATTCTAATCATAAATTTCTAAGTCGAAATTTTAGGCAAGCATAACAGGAATGACGTGCTTTTGATCCATAGTATCTCAGCTGTCAAATGAGTCGAGCTGAATGACTGGGAGAAGGAACCGCGAAGGGCTGAATGAACACGTTTCTTTGTCTCTATCTCTGTCTTCTTCTCTCTGTGTCTCATGTGAAAGCTGCCAGTGTCTTATGACTTGGGAGCATAGAAACTAAGTCCATATTCTGCTTTTCTAGCACACTTTTGTAGACAAAGGAGTGACAGAGTCCATCCGGATGAAAGGAAAAACACAGCTGCTCTACCTTTTGATGGAAGAGGAAGCGATAAATTTGGGGGTTATTTTCAATCCACCACAGTTAATATCAAAATTTCCTAACTGTACTAATATTGAATGAACCCCTTCTCTCATGTGACAGATGTGGTCTGGCAGCCACTGTTGCCCTCATGTAGCCATTATCCAAACTTGTTGATCTATCAGGCTACTACTAACAATATAAATTAAAGTTTGGGCAGGCTTACACCCACATGTAAAAATCTTAGCATCAATCTCAATGAAAGACTGAACTAATATTTATTGATAGCTTACCAGTCGCAAGGCACTGATGCAACGTAGTTTACATATAATGTTTCATTAAATCTTTGAAATTTACTTAATGCGTTATGCCCATTTTGCAGATAAGAAAACCAAATCAAAAATTACTCTAAATGGTTTGTAAATATTAGCTTCTTTGTTGCCTTCAAAGCCTTGAAACATTGAAGGTCTTCTTCTTTAACAGCTTTCAATGTGGTTCGCTGTAGCCTCAAAATTAGACCAACCTCTGCAGGTTGAGGGGACTCAGATCTATTATTCTAATTTCCTGTTTCTACCAATTTCTCACTCAACCTTTATCTCCTTTTGCTGTCACATTTTTTTTTTTTTGCTTTTTGGGTCCCACCTGGCGATGCACAGGGGTCACTCCTGGCTCTGCACTCAGGAATTACCCCTGGCGGTGCTCAGGGGACCATATGGGATGCTGGGAATCGAACCCGGGTCGGCCGAGTGCAAGGCAAGCACCCTACCCGCTGTGCTATCACTCCAGCCCTGCTGTCACATTTTCTTCCTACTTCACCCGAAAGACTAACCCCAGTCCCGTTTGCCAGTGATTTTTGGTCATGCCTGTTAATATATAGCTGTTTGGAACACATCTGAGTTCTCTGTGGGTAGTGAGGATATCACATCATGGGCAGAGAAATGTTTTAAGTGAATACTGGCAGGACTGTTTTCAGAGTCGTCCAGGCTATTCCCATCTCTGGGAGCTCTCACTGAACATCCACTCTCTTATGAACAGGCTACCGCTGTCCATCCAACCTCAGGTCTTTGGGTTTCTTACTGTCCCCTCACTCCCCTACTGGCTACTGCTACCAACTGGTTGTAAGCTTCATGGTAACTCTTCCATTTTTTGTTGCTTTATGCCACTGTACACATAGCCTGACCTTTCGCTGGGGTCTCCTTTCACTGCCAGAGAGGTCATCAAAATATTTTCATGCACAATGACATCTCTCTTCCTGGCAATTCTACTGTTACCTTCTATAAAAACAATGGTTTCTCCTTCTCCTCACTGCACAAAAATAAACACAGGTCAATTAGAATCTCTGTCGCCTGTGATCCTTTCTTTCTCTCCGGTTGCCTTTGAAAGTCAAGAATACGGTCTGGGTGACTCTGGGAGGCAAGGGAGATGCTGCCTGTGTCCATGCAATGGATATGCTTTTCGATTTAATATCCATTCAAATAAGTGTTTTTGAAATCTAAAATGCATTTGACAAGTGACTATGGTCTGCCCACAATACTTAATAAATATGTGAAAAGTGAATAAATGAATGCTAATGAAAAAGGAGCCATGATGTGGTCCAGTTGAGAAATCCTTTGTACTTAGAGTTTTGCCAACTAAATTACCCATATAAAGAAGGATAGTCAGTGGGAGAAAACATGAAATTGCATTAAGGCACTTTAAACTCAGCTAAGGAAAATGGAGAAAAAAAATAATCAATGTTCATGGTATGAAGTGCACAAAAAGTAGCAAAATCTACAGAAATTACTGGTGGTTTTATTTTTTCTATGTTTATTGAGAAACTGCTTGAAAGAATTAATGTTTTAATCAGAGCTTTAATAACTTACCAAGTGTTGTGAATGCCAGAAAATGACATTCAGAAATTTAGCAAGAGATTACCTAAGGAGCTGGGTAAAGTGACTCTTTCTGACAGTGAGAAAAAAGATTCATAAGCCCAAATAATGAAATCATTCAAATATAAATGCAATTTAAAGCCTGTTAATCCTTCTTTTATGAATTCTTATTCTCCTCAGTGCTCTCAGTCCTCACGCTTGGGAGCTGAGCATCTTTTTACTGAAGATGGCAGATCAGGGCTTGGAGAGATAGTAGACCAGGAAGGGCACTTCCCTTGCTTGCAGCTGACGAAGGCTTGATCCTCAGCACTCCTCATGACCCCACTGAGTTCCTCCAGGAGTAATTCTTGAGTCAAAGCCAGGAATAACCACTAAGCATCAGGGTGTGGCCCCCAAACCAAAACCAAAACAAAAAATCATGGAAATTGTGGCATAAAATCATACCCCATCTTTAGCTCTCTCGGTAACAATTCCTGGTTTATTCAAAGTATGCAGTGTGGGCTGATGCATAAAAAGTTTTCACATAGTGACAATTAAGTTAAATTTGGAGGACTTAGTCATTGCCCCCCTCCCTGCACACATTCATCCCACTCCCGCTGGCTTAGCTTCAGCCCACCGGAAGGGACGTTGATCCCTAGTGTGCATTCCTGATGAATAGAAACAATGGTTGTCCTAAAATATGGAGCTTGACTGAGGTCATCACCCTCCTCTAATCACTCCTAAATACTTCCCTCTTCTTGGCCAACAAATTCTGAATAATGGGTTGCATTATTTCACTACATTAGGAGCAAAGGGAACCAAGCAAAAAATAATTCCAAATATATGTATTACTGCACACCAATGTTATCTCAAAAAATTATTAAAGGGGCAGTTTCAGGCCCAAGAGATGGTACAAAGATTAAGGAACTTGCCTTGCGAGTAGCTGACCCTGATTTGATTCTGAGCACTGCATTTGGTGCCCTGAGCATTGCTAGGAATGACTCCAGAGCACTGTCAGGTGTGATCCTGACCTGTCCTTCCAAATAAAGATAATTAACATGACAAGCTATAGTGATACAGGGAAAACTTGTTTCCATATGATATTAACCACATTTTGTAGGGTCATGTTTTATGATAGTCTCTCACATCAACTGCTATACACCTTTATTCCAGAATCCTTGGTCTCAGAAGTCCAAAATATGCAGTACTGTTATTTTTGTCCATATTGCACTCTAACATTGATGACTATAAAAATAATTGATACCCTTATGGAACCACTATCTCTAGGTATGTGCCCAGTGATAGAGAGTTCCCTGCTTAGGGTCAATAATGCCTTGTGCCATGAGCTACCAGGACAGGCCTTGACAAATATCAGTGAGGGGACTGGAGCAATAGCATAGCAGGTAGAGCGTTTGCCTTGCATTCAGTCGACCCAGGTTTGATTCCCAGCATTCCATACAGTCTCCTGAGCACTGCCAGGGTTAATTTCTGAGTGCAGAGCCAGGAGTAACCCTTGTGCATTGTCGGGTGTGACCCAAAAAGAAAAAATAAGCAGCTGCGCAGGACACGGCCCCTCTGCTCCTTAAGGACTAAGATTGGGGGGTCTCCTAACCCATTTTGGCACCCAGAGACTTATAGAAATGCATCTAGACTGTAAACCGAGCTAAAACAACAGAAATCCAAAACCTATAATGAAGAGCTCCTATAATCTTTATTCTCAGCAATGGAAAACAAACTATCAAATGATGCCTTTTCAGCAGGTTTGATTGTTGGGGGAAAATTCCAAATAATAACAGTCAGTTCTCTGTTGAAATATTGAATATATCCAAAGTATAGAAAGAATAAAGTGAAGATCATTAGCCACTCAGGTATGGAAGGGGTGGGAGGGGGGTATATTGGAGTTCTTGGTGGGGGAACAGGTGCACTGATGAAGGGATGGGGGTTTGATCATTATATGACTGAGACTTAAACCCGAAAGCTTTGTAACTTTTGTCATGGTGATTGAATAAAATAAAAATTAAAAAAGAAGAAAATATACATATATATCAGTGAATGAATAGTTGTTTTGTATTAAAAGTAGTTCAGACTTCTTTTTACAAGTTCAGTTCTATTTTTGTGGCTGGACATGTGCCACTGGAACTTGCCTCTTATTTGCATCAATGTGCCTGTAGAGGAAAATGATTGTTTTGTTCTGTTTAAAAAATGGTATTTTCCAGAGACTGCGTGTTGCATAGCAGTAGAGCACTATTTGCGTGTGTGAGGCCATGGGTTAGATTCCTGGCACCCACAGACAAAATTAAAGTTAAAAATTGCACTTTGCTGAAGCCAGAGAGACAGTAGAGCTGGCAGGGTGCTTGCCTTGCATATAGATGACTGGGATTTGATCCCTAACATGCCATTGTGGTCCTCAGAAACCTACCAGTAATGATCCCCAAGCACAGAGTCAAAAGTCAGCCCTGAGTACCATGGTGATACTGATATAGGAAATCTAGTATAAATCTATTCTGCCTGGTGCCTTGGAACGATTTTAGGGGTGAGCCAATCTCATAATCCCCTCTCCCAATGCCAATTTTCCCCATGCCACTGCTTTATTTTGCCTGGACATATTTTCAGTATTGTATTGGCATGTTTGGGGGATGGGAAAAAGTAGGGAAGACACTGTTCTGTCTAATGTATAAGAGCCCATTGAATACAGCCTTAAAATTTCCTTACAGGTGAGGCTGGAACCATAGTACAGTGCTTAGGGAGTTTGTCTTGCAGGCAGCCAGCACAGGTTTTATCCCAGGCACCAAGTATGGTCCCCCAAGCACTCCAAAAGTGATCCCTGGGCACAGAACCATGAGTAACCCTGAGCACCACAGGATGTGCTCCAAAAACAAAACAAAAAATTATTTTAAACAGGAAAGCAAGAATCTTTTTGAAACAGTGAACTGCTCCATTTCAGGGAACCTGAATGTATTGCCGTCCCCACCACCCCCCACTCCCAGTCTATTTCCTCTTTCCCTAAACTGCCTTGAAGCTCAGACCTAATTCATGTTAAGTTGCAATAACCATTTAACTATTTTAAATCTCTTATATGCTTTCTGATTTTCTATTTTAACAACCTTACTGTGAATGTACGTTTTATCGAAACCCTCCTAAAATGCAAATAAACCAACAAAACAAAACTTAAATTGCGTTGGAATGTTCAAGTTCCTTTAGATGAAACTTCAAAGGTCAAGCACAAATTGTGAACCACTTGGGAAAATTGCTGCCATATATCCCCCCATGCACTTATGCATAAAACAAACAAAAAAATTGAGGAAAGTAGAAAAGTTCATTTGCAATTTGACTTCTTGATGAAAATCTACCTTCTGATTTGTCTTGCTCCTAAGCATGTGCCCTGGGCATAAACAGCAGAAAAGACTCCTCTGAAGTCTTTTTTTTTTCCCTAAGAGACTCCCATATCACAGAAGAGATTGTGAGAATGGGGTTCCTTGCCCCCAAAATAGTATCTAGCATAAATCCTGGTATGTGGTTCTGGGTACTAGAAACTGGGCCTTATCACTTCTCGGCCTTTTGGCTAAGATTAAGTATAAAAACTGGGCCAGTGGTTTATTAAAGTGTTTTTACCAGGAGATGCCTAGGCTAAGTGCCTTCTGGTGAGGTATAAAATGTCAAGATTCTGACAATCTGACAATCTGATCTCTCAAATGCCAAAGGATGGGGTGGGGTGGGCAGAGGTGGAAGGTTTAAATTGCTCTAAAGCTTTAAAGTTTGCTTCTCCGAACTGGGGCTGGGAAGAAACGACATCTGCAAGAGGATTTTAATGAGACCAGTTTGCTCATCTTGAATCACATTCTTAGCCAGTGGCCCATACTGTGAGGCAATTGATAATTTTTTCAAAAGACCTTATGACTTGCCATTTAAATTGGATGATGTTAACACCTCCTTTAAATGTGCCTGTGCAGGCAGGCATGTATGCACGTGAGAACACACACACACACACACACACACACACACACACACACACATCATACACACACCCACGCAGAGTCAGCAAATCATTTTTTGTATAACAAAGTGAGGCTAGATGTGTGTGGGAGGGACGGATGGGGGGGTCAAGAAGTTAAAATATCACCTAGAAATCTGTGGAATCAGTAACCTATCAGAAAGTCTTAGGTAAAAGCAGTTCACATTCTGCATGATTTAGAGAAGATTCTGGAAATTTGGTAAACCTGGAACAAAGTTATTTAGAACCCCAGTAGTAAAAATAAAATGGGTAAATTCCATTCATTCCTCTGCAGAGCTGACAGTGGGGCCTTAACTCTGAACACCCAAACTCAAGTTCCCTGATGTGTATCTACGTGCCCTGGAGGGCTAGAGGCACAGGAAAAGGAAGAAATAGAGCCAAAATCTCAGGATTTATGCTTTCCTTGAGAACTATCATCTTTTCATTACAAACTAGAAATCATGAGTAAGGTAATTCCAGATGTCAGGGGCTACTGAAGCTGGCAACAAACACTTAAGTGAAATAAAACAGAAGCAAATCAAAACAAATGAAAAGAAGTTACTGAAATATAGATAGATAGATAGATAGATAGATAGATTGCTATCTCTACCCTCTCAAAAATTGACAGGAAAATTAATTGGATGGTAACTTGCCAGAGGCTTGAGTTAATATTAAAAGCATATATACATATGTATGTATATGTATATATATACATATATATACTCACACATACACATACACACATGTATATTTTTAAAATAAAAATATTTGGTCTATAGTAAAGAGTATTTAAACAAGCAAAGCAATTTTCAAACACAACTTTGAATCTTCTAACACTAAATCAACATCATACCAAGCGGAACTCCACCCTGAGGCCATGTTCTTTTAAAGACTTGACTTCCCACACTTAGAAAAATTGAGGGAAGCTTAGCACCAAAGAAGGCGGGAGGAGAGAAAGGCTGCTTTCTGCTGACAGGGGATGTTCTTTCATGCCAGCTCTTCTTCCTATCATTACCTTCTCCAACCAGCCCACCGCTGCCTAGTCAGGCAGAAAACTCACTTCACAGAAAAATTTCATTTCACAGAAAACTTAGTTTAATTGTCTTTGAATTTTTCTGTGGTTTCAGCAAATGTCAGCCCCTACTATCTACCTAATCTGGAAGAACTGTTTTCAAGGCTTGGTGTGAAACGTTTTTATTCTAATCAATCTTCAGCTTTAATTTCTGTTCTGGAAGTCAGGTCAACTAAAGTGACACACAAGAATCTCATCCCAAGGTACCAGTCACGATTTCTTCAGAAGCAATGATTAGACAGGAATCATTGTTTTATGACAGGAATTCCATTTTGTCAGGCTGAGTGTAACTTGACTTGACTGTTCTCACACTGTTGCCTTTTATCCACAGAAGCTTCTATGGAAAGGGGACAAATGCCTTGCGCAAGACAACACAGTTGGGAATTATGCTCAGCTGTTCTCCGTATTGTTGGTAAAAAAAAAAAAAACTTGTTTGAATATATCAATAGTTCTCAAAATTTGAATAGTTGCCTCATTTCAAAAAGAATTTCATCAGTTAGACACAATTTAAAATGAGTATCTGTTAGAGATCCTCAGATGGGATGGCTCTTGTCTAAGATATATTTCAAGGTATATCCTGGGCACAGACCATGTAGCACTGTCATCCCGTTGTTTATCAATTTGCTTGAGCGGGTGTCAGTAAAGTCTCCATTGTGAGACTTGTTACTGTTTTTGGCATAATGAATATACCAAAGGCAGTTTGCCAGGCTCTGTCCTGCAGGCCGGAGACTCTCGGTAGCTTGCCAGGCTCTCCTAGAACGATGGAGGAATCGAACCCGGGTTGGCTGCGTGCAAGGCAAACGCCCTACCCACTGTGTTATAGGAAATGGAAAAAGACAACCAAAGCCTGATTCAAAGGTGTCAGACCAAAATCTTGGAAATCCAATGGTTGGAGAAGGGGACCATAATCAGAAGTTAATGGTGTTGGGGCTGGAGTGATAGCACAGCGGGTAGGGCGTTTGCCTTGCATGTGACCGACCCTGGTTCCATTTCCAGGATCCCATATGGTACCACAGCACCGCCAGGAGTAATTCCTGAGTGTAGAGCCAGGAGTAACCCCTGTGCATCGCCAGGTGGGACCCGAAAAGCAAAAAGAAAGGAAAATGTTAATGGTGTTCAAAATTTAACAGAGACTAAAGAAAGAAATCCTTTCTTCTGAATCAAAAATCTCCCGTATATGCTCTCCCTCTCTCATAGTGAACAGGAAAACTTCTTGCAAACCAAGTCTAATGTCTTTCTCAATGGGGTCGCTGTTTTCTTCCTGGAGACTTTTTCTACATTTTTTCTTTTTCCTGGAATTTCTTTCTTTAAGTCTTATGTCTATTCTTCCAGAAGCCATGAAAGTGATGTAAGATTTGGTAAGGGAAAACATATAAGGACTCACAGTGTGGAATGAACTTTGCTATGGTTTAGCTAAAACTGATTTAACCAGGTCTATTAGACTACAGAATCTCCTGAGGGTAGAGATCATTTAAAAAAAATTATGTTTTTAGTTTTTTGTAATGTTGCCATGTCTAAAACACAATATACTCTTAAAAAACAAAACTGTTAAAGGAAAGAAATTGAGCAGATTATTCCACTGAAGTATAGCTTTTCTTAAGCTAATAAAAGTGCCTCTCTTCCCTCTTTTAGTGAAAACTTATTATCTAAGTTTCAATGTAGTTCTCAAAATCCAGAAAGTGTGTCTAGAAAATGAGCTGAATTTAGCAAAAGGTTAATTTTAAGTAAAATTACTTTTTAATTTTTTTTAATTTTATTTATTTATTTTTTTGCTTTCTGGGTCACATTTGGTGATTCAGAGGGGTTACTCCTGGCTCATGAACTCAGGAATTACTCCTGGTGATTCTCAGGGGACCATATTGGATGCTGAGAATCGAACCCGGGTCAGCCTCTTGCAAGACAAATGCCATACCTGCTCCAGCCCCAGTAAACTAATTTTAAAGTGTTTGTTTTTGATTGGATTAAATTGATGATGGGTCTGAGATAAAATAAAATCTTTCTATTCTATCTAGTCATGCAGATTATATTTAGCACATATAGTGGACACACATACATATAAACACATATGTGTATCTATATATATAGTATACTTGTATAGTATATTTACATCTTATGTACATTATGTGCAAGGAGTGTGCAGGCTATGATCAAGGACAAGATTCAAAGTCCTGGCCCCCAGATTATTCACAGGTTAGTGGCTTGTAGAGCTTTCAATTTGCTACTGGAAAATGTTCTCACACAGATAAATGTGCATTACTGCCAACACATTCATCTTTATTCAATTCAGTGTTTCAGGTCATCGTTCATGACAAATGCTCATTAAATTGATCCTCTTCTCTGAGCTCCAGGCTCATATATCAGGTATCACCTGGATATCACCACTTGGTTTTAGTGCCCAGACCTGAACTTCTCTCAACGCCAATATCCATCACTCCTGCCATTTTGCTCTTTCACTCAACAGCCACAGTCCCTGTCAGTGGTCCATGCCTATTGGTATCATCTGTTTGTTCTTCCAAACTTTTGCTGAATATTGCAGCTTCTTCTGTGACAACACTCACCTCCCCCTGGTTAATTGTAGTAGCCCCAGAGAACATCCCTTGGTCCCCTCTTGCCCTCCCCCAACCAGACACAACAGGATATTATAATGACCTTTTGGAGATGACAAATGATGACTTATCTGGTCCTGTGACTTTCTAGCTACCTTAAACAGAAGTCAGTGTCCTTTCAATGTCCTTGCAATGATCTCTATGTCTCTCTGCATGGCCTGGCTTCTATACCCCCACTGGCATCTCTTGCAGTTCTAGTCCTCTCTCCCTTGTTGTCCATACTGTATTTTGAAGACTAAATTGTTCCCTCTGTCTGAAGTCCCTTGATAGACACACACCTCACTCTTATTATCAGTGCTCAGCTAAAGCTAAGTTCCTAAAACAACCCTTTCCTAAGGAAGCTACATAACATGTGACTTCCCCAACTTGCTACTCCCAATCATCTTTATTCTCATTTATTTTTGACATGTAGAGCCAACAGGTTGACATATAATCACTGTCACTGTCATCCTGTTGCTCATCAACTTGCTCAAGCGGGCACCAGTAACACCTCCATTGCAAAACTTGCTGTTACTAATTTTGGCATATCGAATATACCACAGGTAGTTTGCCAGGTTCTGCTGTGCGGGCGAGATACTCTCGGTAGCTTGCCAGGCTCTCTGAGAGGGGTGGAGGAATCTAACCTGGGTCAGCTATGGGCAAGGCAAATGCCCTACCCGCTGTGCTATATCGCTCCAGCCCTGACATATAATATGTTCAATTATTTGAATATCATCTATGTTCACTCTCTTATTGCACTCCATCGCACCATTGAACAAAAGGTCAGGTCTCTGCTTCATCCCTGCCCCCCATAACTCTTCCACTCTGTTCTCTGCCCATGGTACCAGGAATTAGAACTGGGGTAGCCCACATGTAAGGAAAGTATCATAACCCCTGTTCTATCTCTCCAGCCCAGGATTTTGGATTCTGCTCATTTGAGAAAGTCATTGTCTTAGACTCTGTTTGGACAATTAGAAAAGTTATTGTTTAGGGACTGGGGATATGACAAACAGTAGAGTACAGGTCAGTATGTGTGAAGCCAGGAGTTCTGTCCCAGTAATTCCTGGCCTCTGAAGTATTGTTGGGTATGCCCTTTTTAAAACAACAAAATCTTAGTTAGTATCTTAATACTTCATGCCTCCATTTTTTCAAGTCCCAATGCGTGGTGAACAAAAAAATGAATGACTTACTTCATAGTGACTTCTCACACAGTTATACAGTATTAAAATAAGTATTATTCAATCTAAAACTTCTTTAATGTTCAGGATAGCATAATACTGTAGAGTTCAGTCAAGTGTCAAATGTATTCAAGCCATTCTTCCATCACACGAAGCTGTGAGAGCGTGGACGAGAGACCATTCCACACCAAAGCCTTGTCATCTCTTCAATGGGAATAATAATAATGGTATTGAGCTTACTGTGTTATTAAGAGACTTACATAGAATAATAGACACAAAGTTCTTAGCCTGGCCTTAGTTATTGCTCTATAAATCTTCCTTGTTGCTTTCTTGGGTTTACAACTCCCATTATTTCATGTTTTTACTATGTGGGATTTCTGATCCCTTTATAAATAGAACTTGAAGTAGCTCACAGGCAAAGAAATAATAATAATAAAGAGGACATACAGTTTGAGCTGAGTCTTAGAGGATGATGGAGAACTGGGGAACAATTTCAAGGAATGGGAAGTATCATGTTGAAGAGGTACATAAGAGTACAATTTTTGCTTGTCTAATTTTTGCCTAAATTTTTGTCTAAATTTTGCATGCCTAATTTTTTCTGGATTTTATCCTCAGCTTTATGCGGATGAGATCTGCTGACCATCACCCTGTGTGTCCCATTTTGGAGTTTGATGGGGGGTCCATCGCATTGAATGAGCAGCGACCTCACATTCTGCAAGGTGGTATGAGTTGCTTGCTTGTGTTTTCCTTCCCTGGTATGCTAGCAACCATTTCACACTGTGGTTTCTGCAATATTTCGCAGGAGACAACTTTACCGTTTTTAGAACTTGTACAAATATTCACCTGGCTCCCTCTGCCTTCACATTTAAGGTTTTGGCAGAGAAGATTTAGACTTGGATCTTTTCAAAAAAGATTTGATCAGATTTTAATTTTAAGCTCAGTTGATCTAATTTTATTTTTGGAAAAATTAAATAGGAATTACAAACATACATAAACTGTAGAATGCAACTGCAAATCCAAGGATGGAGCCAGAGGCAGCTTCTTACGGTGGAGCTATGACCACAACCTGCATACAGCAGCAAGTTATACCCTGGAAGGGTGGGAGTTTAGCCCTTTGAAATTTCTCATTCTGAGCATCATAGACATCTACTGTACTTGTCAAGTACTTTCTGTTCTCTCTCTTTTTTTTTTAAATTTGGGGGCCACTATTGGCAGTGCCTGGCGGTTAGGGGGTAAGTGGTTCTGGGGATAGAACCTGGGACTCCTGTATAATAAATATGTGTCCAGCCCTTTGAGCTGTCTCCTCGTTTCTTCCTGAATGCTTTGATTGCTGCTTATACCTCTGCCAATTGAAGGTGCTAATGTAGCAATATCTGGAGAATATCGATAGGCTAATGATTTTAACTGTGTCATAGTAAAATCATGACATTATTTCAGGTAGTAATTATGTCATCTTCATCTTAAAGACCACACTCCAGGCTCATCATAAAATGTTTCCTTAGCTCATGGACAAACACACTTATTTCTTTAGTAATGAAGGAATTTAATCTAAAATAGTCTGAAATCATTCCAGTGAAAGCAGTAAGAAATCATAATTCAAATGTCTCGCATTCATTAAAAGTACCTTATTTGTATGAAGTGTTAAAAAAAAGAGACACCAGGCATAAAATAGAGTCACTGGTGATCAGGCAACAGATCACCAAATTGAGAATTGTTACATAACCTCATCAGAATTTCCACTTTTCTCAAAAAATGTAGCCTTCTGCTGGGAAATCTGGACTTTGACAGTCAGCACTAGTGAGGTAATTCACCTGGTAGAGCACTTTCTTTCCCAGTATGAGGGAGACTTTTCCTGAAACAATCCTCTCTTTATAATAATTTCCTTGTCTTGCTCCCTTCCCATATATAAAACATTCCATTTCGTAAAAGTCTTTCACACTTCTTCCTACTCTCCAGATGAAACGCTGCCTGAATCATTTCATAAAGCCAATGATATCTTTAAGTTTACTCAGGGGAGTTTTGCTTATTTTAACCAACATTTAACCCAGTTGATTTTCATTCTTGGGGTAGGGATAGTATAGTTTCTCAAGAACTTTTCTAGTCAACTCACAGAGCAAGGCCAGAGACTGTTCATCCCCCCAGAATAAATGACCACATTAAGGTGAATGAGATACACAAGTAACCTCAACTTTAGGGCAAATTTACTTATGAAATGAAATGACATAAAAATAACTCTTCAAGACCAGAAAGATAGTGCAGCAGATAAGGCTCTTGCCTTGCATGCAACTGGCCCTGATTTCATCCCCAGCACTCCATATGTTCCCAGGTACTCACCAGGAGCCATAGTACAGCGGGTAAGGTGTTTGCCTTGCAAGCAGCCAACCTGGCTTCGATTCCTCCGTCCCTCTCGGAGAGCCTGGCAAGCTACTGAGAGTATCTCACCCTCACGGCAGAGCCTGACAAGCTACCCATGGCGTATTTGATAAGCCAAAACAGTAACAACAAGTCTCACAATGAAGATGTTACTGGTGCCCGCTCAAGCAAATCCATGAACAACCAGAGGAGAGTGCTACAGTGCTACTCACCAGGAGTGATTCCAGGAATAGGCCCTGAGCACAGCTGGGCGTGGCCCCAATACAAAACAAATAAAATAACTCTTCAGACAAGTCTATTGATCCTTGACTAAAAGTCTCATTGAATTTCAAGAAATGTGTTTTACAATTTGCCTCAGAAAGAGAGAGAAAGAGAGAAAACGATCAGTTATTTGTACTCTGTGTCTACCATTCAGCATACTTGCCCATTCTTCCAAGCTTCCTGTTGCCTGCATAGGTAATGAGATTGCCATCTTTCTATTGACCACTTGACCATGTCACTGATAATAGATCCCACTGAGAATGAAGACCATGCCTCTGAAGACAGGTATTCCACAAGGGAACATCAATCAGCTTCCTGTGTCTCCTGTGCTCTCCACCCATCAAGGAAGCACCTATTTGTTTTAGCTTTCAGTCCATAGGTTTTTGTCTTGTTTACAAAACAATATAAAACACTTTGTCACTTGCCTTGGGGAAGGTCAAGTTCATTGTGCTGACCCCTTCACCCTTTCTTCACTGCCTGTCTAATAAGCTGTGCAAAGTGGAAATTAAAGAGGTTGGACTTGACCCCTTCTGATGAACCTGAGTTGATTTTTCTTCTTCATTCCCCAAGATTTAAACACTCCTTTAAGAATTCTTCTAGACTCCAGCCCTGACCTTCTCAAGATCCTCTTCAACATGAGTTCTCTACATCCATTCAGGTGGGATTAGAAAACACAATTTGTTGGGAACTGGAGAGAGTACTGTCTAGTGAACTTGCCTTGCACATGGCTGGCCCTGTTTTGATCCCTGATACCTCATATCATCCCCCAAGCACTGCCAGAAGTGATCCCTGAGTGTAGAGCCAATAGTCAGCTCTGAGCACAGGTGTGCCTCCACCAGCCCTCAAAAAAAAAAAGAGTGAAAAAGCAGTTTGTTAACACATATATTTTCCATTGACATTCTCTTTGACATTTGAGTTTGAGTTTTAACCGTTGTTATTTCAGACCCTCTGTGAACTGACCTCAGGAAATACCATTATGCCCAATTTACATATCTAACATAAAATCAATCAACTGTTGCAATTCCAAAACAGTTACAGTTTCTTCAACTTGGTGCAAAGTCATAAATAAATACATATTCATGAGTTATCCGACCCTGTACACACACATCTAGTTAAGATAATTTTTTCCTACATATTTATATATTATTCCTCCTCCCTCATTCTTTAGGACTTCCTTTTTGCTTATTTTTGTTTCTCCTGGAGCATTTGGTTACTTGAGTTCTCATAGCTAGCAATTTCTTGCTTAAATCATTTTATTTACCTGACTGAGGAATTTTCCTCTCACAGAGGATTATTCAGCATGGATGCCTCAGTCAAGAATTCAGTTTCTGGGCAAGAAAGATAATACAGGTACTTGCCTTGTAAATAGCCAACATTGAGTCTATCCCCTGAACACCAGGAGCAACACCCCAACCCCCAGTTGGGATCAGTACTGCCAAATCTGACCACAAGACAAAGTGAAGACTTCAATTTTCCTTTTTTCTCCCTGCTTTTAGTATGATTTTCAGGTATGATGCTCACAGGTGGCTTCCAGCAATGCTTGGGGTACTGTGCTATGGTGGGGATGGAGCCCTGGGCTCCTACATACGGAAAATGCACTTTAATCCTTTGAGCCATCTCCCTAACCTTCAGTTTCTCATGAGTATAATCATGCTTTCTGTTTTCTTTTTCTGTTTATTTTGTGGGGGAAGTGCAAGGCTCAGTCACATCTGGCTATGCTCAGGATTTACTCCTAGCTAAGCGCTCAAGGATCACTCCTGATAAAACATATGTGGTGCTGATGATTGAACCCAGGTCAACTGTGTATAAGGCAAGCCTTCTACTTCTGAACTACCTCTCCAACCCTAATTTTCTTTTCTAACAGTTCAAAGAACAGTGTCAGTTGACTTTTGTTCCTATTGTAAGACTTTGCTATTTTATATTTGTCAATATTTATTCAGAAAATAAGTGTAAATTTTTGTTCATTTGGGTTCAGAGTGCTAATTCTTAGGAATATTATCTGTTCATAGGCCAAGTCCTTTAGGACAGTTAAAATGGACAATTCTAAACTGAGTTTTCAGCATAAATACTCACAGCGCAACCAGTTAAAGCAACAGAAAACAGATAAAGCCGATCTGCTAAGGGTTAATGTGTCCCTGGCTCCTGGAGTTGCCGAGAGAAGCAGCTTTGTGTGAGCAAGGGGCATAAAATAGCAAAGGCATTCCAATGAGGTAGCTTCACAAAGCATGGCACATCCCTGACCTTCTGCTGTGGAGGTAGCTCGCTTATCCTTGAGCTGGAGTTGCTCCTCTCCTAAATGACTTGCTTTCCTTATCTCAGTGGAATTGATGGTGCTGGTCCTATCCCGTCCCAGGATAAACTTCTGAGGTTTCGGAGTCAGACTGGAGAGCCGCACATTCCAGGGGAAACCCAGGGGTTATCACCAGCCCTGCTGCTGTAGTAAGTCACAGTGCCAGCTTCCACAGAGCCTGACCTTGGGCTGAACTCCCCTTTGCCAGGCTGCGGTAAAAGAAGCAGACAGTGATAACCAGCGCAGGCCTTCTTAGCCAGGCAGGAAGGAGCCTCCTAAACAAACCTGTGGCCGGTTCCCAAGAGGATTTCGCAATTGTCTATAAATGATGTAGTTATGCTCTCCCCACACTCCAGGCATTTCAAGTTATATTGTTAAACACTCACCATCCTCTTGGACCCCCCCTGCCAAACCCCAATTGATACTCACCAAGACTGAACCATGCATTCCCTTAGGTCTCCTAGAACCCTGACAGCCAGGCAGAAAGGAGTGTGTCCCCGACTGACAAATGACGAATGTGAGTATCACTCTGTTAAATGGATTCAACAGAATACTATGAGGCTGAAAACGCTAGAATAGGAGCCTGTAAAAGTCTCAAGGGGACAAAATGACAACATTAAAAACAACCAGTCAAAAGCAGTCAGCTAACCTTTAAGCTCTCATCAAAATTATTTCCTTCCTCATGGTTGTTTTGATCTGCATCTCCCTGATGATTAGTGATGTAGAGCACTTTTTCATGTGCCTTTTGGCCATTTGTATATCTTCCTTGGGAAAGTTTCTGTTCATTTCTTTGCCCCATTTTCTGATGGGGTTGGATGTTTTCTTCTTGTAGAGTTCAACCAGTGCTTTATATACCCTTGATATCAACCCCTTATCTCATGGGTATTGTGTAAATATCCTTTCCCATTCTGTGGATAGTCTTTGCATTCTGGTCGCTGTATCTTTTGCGCTGCAGAAGCTTTTTAGTTTAATGTAGTCCCATTTGTTTTTCTCTGTTTCCACTTGGTTGGCCAGTTGCATGACATCTTTGAAGATACCTTTATCTTCAATATCGTGGAGGGTTTTGCCGACCCTGTCTTCAATGTACCTTATGGTTTGTGGTCTAATGTTGAGGTCTTTAATCCATTTTGATCTGACTTTTGTGCATGGTGTCAGATCGAGGTCTAAGCCCATTCTTTTGCATGTGGTTGTCCAGTTGTCCCAGCACCATTTGTTAAAGAGGCTTTCCTTGCTCCACCTCACACCACAGAGACTGGCACACATCCAAAAGAACAAAAACAACCACTGTTGGAGAGGATGTGGGGAGAAAGGGACCCTTCTACACTGCTGGTAGGAATGTCGACTGGTTCAGCCCTTTTAGAAAACAATATGGACGATTCTCAAAAAATTAGAAATCGAGCTCCCATTGATCCAGCAATACCACTGCTGGGAATATATCCCAGAGAAGCAAAAAAAGTATAGTCGAAATGACATCTGCACTTATATGCTCATCGCTGCACTGTTTATAATAGCCAGAATGTGGAAAAAACCCGAGTGCCCTAGAACAGATGACTGGTTGAAGAAACTTTGGTACATCTATACAATGGAATACTATGCAGCTGTTAGAAAAAATGAGGTCATGAACTTTGCATATAAGTGGATCAACATGGAAAGTATCATGCTAAGTGAAATGAGTCAGAAAGAGAGAGACAGACATAGAAAGATTGCACTCATCTGTGGAATATAGAATAACAGAGTAGCAGACTAACACCCAAGAATAGTATAAATAAGTACCAGGAGGTTGACTCCATGGCTTGAAAGCTGGCCTCACATTCTGGGAAAAAGGCAGCTCAGATAGAGAAGGGAACACCAAGTAAAATGTGGTTGGAGGCCACTTGGGGGAAGGGTGATGCGTGCTGAATGTTAGACTAGAGACTGAACACAATGGCCACTCAACACCTTTATTGCAAACCACAACACCTAATTAGAGAGAGAGAAGAAAAGGGAATACCCTGCCACAGTGGCAGGGTGGGGTGGGGGGAGATGGGATTGGGGGGGCGGGAGGGATGCTGGGTTAATTTGTGGTGGAGAATGGGCACTGGTGAAGGGATGGTTTCTTGAACTTTGTACGAGGGAAACATGAGCACAAAAATGTATAAATCTGTAACTGTACCCTCACAGTGATTCACTAATTAAAAAATGAATAAATTTAAAAAAATTATTTCCTTCCTTGCTTCTGCCTTTTGCCTCCCAAAGTCTGCTCCAAGTTCCTAACCACTGCTAGACTCTAATTCATTTTTTTTTTGCTTTTTTTTTTGGGGGGGGTCACACATGGCAATGCACAGGGGTTACTCCTGGCTCTGCACTCAGGAATCACCCCTGGCGGTGCTCAGAGGACCATATGGGATGCTGGGAATTGAACCCGGGTCGGCCGCGTGCAAGGCAAACGCCCTACCCGCTGTGCTATCGCTCCAGCCCCAACTCTAATTCATTTTTGAGTCCCAAACTCCTGAAGGTTTTAGGGTTTGTTTGTTTGAGGGGGTGAGGGGAGAAAGGGGTGTATTTAGCACTGAGGACACCTAGCAGTGCTCAGGGGCATATTCTTGGCTCTGAGCTCAGGGAATCATAAGTGGTACCAAGGATCTAACCCAGGTTAGTCATGTGCAAGGTAAGCATCCTACCTACTGTTCTATAGCTCTGGCTCCAAGTTTTTAAAAATTGGTGGGGAGGTAAGAGGGGTCTTTTTGGGTCCCACTCAGTGATGCTCTGGGTGTAATCCTGGCTGTCCACTTAGGAATTACTCCTGGCGGTGCTCAGGGAACCATGTGGAACGCTGGGGATCAAACCAGAGTCGGCCACATGCAAGGCAAATGTACCTGCTGTACTAAACAGGGCTCTGGCCTGTTTCTGATTATTTATTTATTTATTTGTGTGTTTATTTTTGCTTTTTAGGTCACACCCAGCGATGCACAGAGGTCACTCCTGGCTTTGCATTCAGGAATTACTCCTGGGAGTAATTCTATGCTCATAGAATTGGGACCATATGGGATGCTGGAAATCAAACCCGGGTTGGCCGCATGCAAGGCAAATGCCCTACCTGCTGTACTATCACTCCAGCCCTGTTTCTGATTATTTTAATTTTTTCTTTTCCATTGTAGAAAGGGTGACAGTGCCTGAGATTAGCTTCCAAACTCGGTGAATCACATCTCTTACTAGCTCCCTGGTGCTGAGCTGCAAGGGCCACATCCATCAACTGTGTCCCTGCTCCAGGACAAACAAACCCAAGACCCATTTGCACTGAGAAAATTCCAGGCACAGATATGGGACACACTTTCCTGGCTAAAGAACCATCAGATTCTATCCAACCATAGATGTGTGGCACAAGAGAACTGATATCAGGATCCTAGATCAAGTAAACTAGCAGAGTCTCTGTATTTCCACATCTTTAAATCTACAAGAATAGGAGGAAAATCACTTAAGGGACCACAGTCCGGTTCTCAGTTGAACTTAGACTTGACTAAGAGGATTTAGAGGGTGGAGTCATCCTCTCCTGCACATTTGGTCCCCAAACCCAGCCTGCAGGCAAAATTGAATTATAAAGGCCTTCTCATTCAGAAGCTGGGCCCTAATTATGTGAATTCCGGGTGGCCATCAATCCTGACTCATCTAACCAGAGAAACCAGCCTTTTCAGGGTGAAGAATGCCTTCATTCTTTGCTATCTATCGTCTACCTGTCTGGGTTGTGACATAAGAAATCCCCCCCCGGCCCCCCCCACCACACAAACACACACACACACACACACACACACACACACACACACACACACACACACACACACAGCCTCAGCCTCCCCCCATGCTCTCTCGGAGACAGTTTGTGAAGAGCCCTCATCCCTGGAACTCTAGCAGCTGGGAAGTTCCCGTTGCTGGTTCTTTTTACATCTGTACAAAGAACACTGATATTCAAATAGTGATTTGATTCCCTGCAAAGTATAGTTAGTCACTAATGGCGATCAGAATTTTAATTCTAAATGCAATTTAAAAGTAGCTTATAAAATTTAGATTTTATTCTATTTTTTGGCAAAATCTGCATCTCCCAGTGTACACTGAAAGGAGTTACTAGATTATTTTCTTCTACTTACTGCTCCCAAGAAAAGACTCCCTCTTTTAGTACAAAAGTTCCCATGCAAGTGGTAGTACCTGAAGGGTAAGGCTAACAGATGCTAAGACAATAATTTCCAATAGCACTTGGATTAGCCAATGTTAGGTGCTCCTTCTTAGCAATATCTTAGCAGAAAATTTCTCAGCCATAAAGATGTATCTAAAAGATCTTGTTAAAATACAGGCTCTGTTTTCAGAAGGTCTGGGGTGGAATCACAGGACCTGCATTTCTAACAAATTTCTAGGGGATCCTCCTGCTCAGAGCTACTCTTTGAAGAGCAAGTCCTTGTAAGTTGTACTTATCTTGAGTCTTTATGCCTCTAACTATATTGTACAAATTGATACAACCCAGAACCTTTGGCTAGGGGGTAGTAGTAGGGGAATGAGCTTTTTATTATGGAGTCCCCTAGGGAAAAACAACAACAACACATTTTCCTAGAACTCTTGAGGTGCAGGGTCTCTTGAGATCTTGATAGTTTTATTTATTTTTATTTATTTCTTTATCTTTTATTTATTGATGAGTCATCATGAGGGTACAGTTACAGAGTTTCATGCTTGTGTTATAGTCATACAATACTCGAGTACCCATCCCTCCACCAGTGCCCATTCTCCTCCACCGATGGCCCCAGGATCCCTCCCACCCCCTCATCCTGTCTTGATAGTTTTAAATGGTGCATGTCCAATACTTAGAAAATATTTCCTGAGCCAAAGAGACAGTACAAGAGTTAAGTGAATCTCTGAGCACAGAGCCCAGGAGTAAGGCCTGAATTCCACTGAGTTTAACTTCCCAACAGTCCCCCTCAAACAAGCAAACAAATAAATAAACATTATACACTTTTTCCCTACCTAAATATAGTCATTTCTATCTCAAAGAAATGACCCTAATCTGGATTTAAGTGAAATAAGATTTATTTTCTCAGTGCTTCATGGATTGGTTAGTACGTGTGGGTTACTGGGTCATGCAGAATGCGGTGGAAATAAATACCCACACAGTTGAAGTCAAAATAATGATTAGAATAGAAACTTCAGGTTTTTGAAAATAGTCACCTTGTCTAACCCCTAATGAGCAGACCATGTAAGGTGCAATGGGGCAGGGTGGGGCACCCCAAGGCTTTGCGGAAACAGTCATTCCATACCACGCTCTAGTTCTAGAAACCAGTGGTAGGGTCCTATGAGGCACATCCACCCCCCCCCCCACCCATTTCAGTTTCCTTAATAATAAACGACAGCAGAGAAGGTCAAACCTGCATCCCTGGCACTTTAACTTGGCTGAGTTCCTGGTGATGAACTTGAGCCATCCTGGTATCAAAGGTTTTCATTACGCTCTCTTGATGAGAACTTCACTTCTGATTCTTTACAAGAATCTCTTTCACAGAAGCATCAAAGATTCCGTCATCGGTTCATTTGACAGAATCCCATTAGGGTTTGAATCCCATTTGCCAGTGTGGCCTCTCCACCCTGTTGACAGATGACAAGTATGTACAATCACAAACTTGATATTGACTATATCCTTCACTACCCACTGGGGATGATGTTCATTGTGCTATGCATCGAAAATCATGGTCAGAAGACCATCTTTAAAACAGTGTATTCCCTATAGTGAGTTTTGTGTTGAATTATGGAATGTAATCAAGGTAAAGAAAAAATGAAGTGAAATTCATTAGTTATACAGTAGGGGGTAGGGGGTGGGGGCGGGGGGTATACTGGGGTTTCTGGTGGTGGAATATGGGCACTGGTGAAGGGATGGGTGTTTGAATATTGTATAACTGACATATAAACCTGAGAACTTTGTAACTTTCCACATGGTGATTTAATAAAAATTTAAAAAAAAATAAATAAAACAGTGTATTCCCTGTTTGAAGAGAGCTTCCACAGATCCTGTTGGAAAAGCAATGTATTGGGGGCGGGGAGTTGGGGGCACACACCTGGTGATGCTTAGGGATCACTTGACACTCAGGGATCACTGCTGGAGAGGCTCAGAGTACCATATATGGTGTTGGGGATCTAACTAAGGTTGGCTGCATGGAAGGCAAACACCCTACCAGCAGTCTGAAAGCAGGGTTTTAAGGAACTCCTTGAACAGATCAATTAAGTCTCGAGCCTGTGGCTGTTTTGTAGACCCAACGAGTCTCTGAATTTCCAGGTTCCACCCAATCTGCTTACATCAGGCTGGAAGCAAAATTTCTCCACCTTCAAAACTGGCTCAAAATTCCTTGCTCCAATCTTAATCTGTAAAGTTTTTCTTCATTTCAACTTTATCTTCCTTTCCTTATGCAAGGGTTTTGCCTCCCCTGACCCCACCCATATCAGATTAGAAACAATTTTGCCACTTAGAGTCTCTTTGCAGAGCCTGGCAAGCTCTCCGTGGTGTATTTGATATGTCAAATACAGTAACAATGATGGGTCTCATTCCCCTTACCCTGAAAGAGCCTCCTGTGCGGCACCGCTGGGAAGAATGAGTAAAGAGAGGCTGCTAAAATCTCAGAGCTAGGATGAATGGAGACATTACTGGTGCCCGCTTGAGCATATCAATGATTAATGGGATGACAGTGATACAGTGATAGTCTCTTTAATCTATTCTACAATGTCTCATGCCAATTTATCACATTTCAAAAATCTGGATTAAAGGCCCTGCTATGGGGGTTCTTAATAGTAACATTTGATTGTATTTAACAGTAATGTTTAAATGTCACTAAAACATGAAATTGAAAAAAATAAAAGTTTTCTAGAAAACAGAAAAATACGTTTCCTTTTCTACATGTTGTTATTGCTTTGAGGAGCATATCCAGATGTGTTCTTGGCACAGTTCTCAAGGGTTGCTTCCATTTGTGCTTGGGGGACCATCCATTACGGGGGATTGAGCCCCAGACTCCCACACCCAAAGACAGCCCTTGGAGCGATCTCCCAATCCCTATCTACATTTCTTTCTTTTGTTTTGGGCCTCACCCAGTAGTGCCCACTCATCTCTCTACACTCAAGGATCACTCCTGTTGGTGCTCAGGGGACCATATGGGATATTGAGGTTTGAACAGCATTGGTCACATGCAAGGCAGACACTTTACCCCCGTACCAACTCTCCAGACATTCAAGTACAAACAGTCTAATTTAGAAATTATGAGGAGAGACAAGGACCAATGCATTTAAGAGTTAATCCAGGCTTCTTCAGGGAGAGAGAGACAGAGATAGACAGAGAGACAGAGACAGACAGAGACAGAGACAGAAAGCGCCAGTGGTATCCTATAAAGTAAGCGAAGAACTTACACATGCCAAGTTCAGATGTGGGCAACTCCCAGAATGAGGAAGTGCACAATTTGCCTTAAAATTGTCTTTGAAGCCAGAGAGATAATACAACAGGGAAAGTGCTAGGCTTGCATGCAAACCCGGTTTGACCCCCAGCAGCACCTGTTTCACTGAATATCACCAGAGGTGATGCCTGAGCACAGAACCAGAAGAAATCTCTCATCACAGTTGTGTAGAGCTCACCCCATCCTCATAAATACAGAATGAAAAAAATTCATTTTGCAAAATTGGATGTATAGGTTTTTTCCTAAACTGTCTCCACTTGGGGATTTCTATGAGGATAAGAATCTGTTGCGGAGGTGTAGAGCTTTGAAGTTCATCTTTATATCATAGCCCTTTGTTTCTGCTGTAGCTTGGCTTCTCTGAGCCAAATGGAGAAGTTCAGTCTTCTCCAAGTCAAATGCTGATCCCAGTTAGAGACTTGGTGACCTCAGCGCCTATGTCCACAAAGGTGGTCTGGCATTCAAACTTACTTTTACTACTTTAAGACTAGTAACAAGGAAACTTCATTGATTTGCATCTTGATTTCATTACTCCTCAAGAACTCATTTCCAGGCGCCCTTGCCTCCCATCTGACTGCCTGCCTCAATCTGAAAAAAGATTTAATTTGTCACCAGTCTAAGAGGCTTTAAGACTGGACCACTCTTTGGAGATGAGTCTGCAGAACTAAGGCTTGATAAGACCCCATGTGACATATGACCCTAAACACAGATGACTGGACTCCCTTAGAATAGGAGACAACAGGAGGAAAGGTCTGAAAACAGGAAAGACACTCCCTCCTCAACTACTCTCCCCACCCCACCCCCACCCTTCAATGTTCCTTCTCTTGAACATTGAACCTCTTACTTGCACAGAGTACTTCACAAAAAGGCAACTTAGGGAAGACACTCCCAAATACCTTCCCAATGAGAGGGGCTCTCTCTTTTTACTGGAAAAGTCCACCTTTTCTCTCAGACACATTTCTTTCCTCCCTTCAAACAAAATGTCTTTGCTTCACTGTTTTGTCTCCTCTCGTAACTCTTTTCCAAAAGAACCTGAGAGATCTGGGCAGAGATGAGGACTGAGATTCCTAACCCCAACCCTAAGAGCAAAATCTTGCCTCAGTCTGAGAACTGTGGCTCCCTGAGCATTCTGGTAAGGACCTGTTCCCACACCACATATAACAAGTGAGTCTTAGGTGCAGATTGATGGTGCCTTAGTGCTGCTGACATCCTCATCTTGGGATTTCATGCACACCTAAAAAAGGGGAATCTCTCTCTCTCCCCCGCCCCCCGCTACTTTCTTTGCTCTGTGACTTCCCCTGTTAGCACCAGCAATAATAGTAAAAGGCACTTTAATACTATCAACACTTAGAAAATAATAAGACTTTTGAGGACTCTCTAAAACAAGAATTGTGGCTGAAGATCAAATAATGTATGGGAAATATAATCTGGTCATTTGAATGGTCTTATGCTCTTTATAAATCACAATGTTAACTAAAATAAAATTATATCCATTTATTTATGAAAATAAAACTTGGGCTGGAGAGCTAACTCAAAAGACGGAGTGCAAGCCTTGCCTACAGAGAGCCCAATTTGAATCCTTAGCACACACGTGATTTCCTAAGTATTGTCAGGAGCAATGCCTGAGCATTGGAGTTGTCCCTGAGCATAGCTCACCCAAAAATAAAGCCTAACAGAAAAAAAAGAAAGAAAACTAAAGAAGAAAAGAAAACTTGACTTTTCAAAGTCTAAAGTTGAGGGGTGCCCAGAGGAAGCTAGAGGAGTTCTGCATAGCAGTTTCCTCTCCTCCCCTAGTGCAGACATCCATTTTATACCATTTTGGAAAATGGAATAGTCTCCACAAAGGAGATATTTATAACTGAAATAACTCTAATCTCTTTCTTCCCAGTTTCCTCCTTCCTCTGAAGCCCTAATAGACCTTATAAGGGCAAGGCATCACCAGGACCCAGATTAGAACCAGGAGGCAGTAGAATCCCACTGTAAGAATGCCATCTTGGGACCTCACAGTGGTGGCCCTCATACCTGGGTTCCGGTGGCGATTCACCACAGTAAAGCCAAATGGATAGGTCCCCTCAGTCTGCACACAAAGGGTCAGTTGCAAACTTTGAGACAGATGCTGTGGTTGCAAACTAGTTCCAGAGGAGGGCATAAACTCGTTACTTACTGTACACAATTTCTGCACCCCCACCCGGGCCCTCTGGCTCCAGATATGTGAGCCACTATTTCTGATAACAGTTACATTAAGGGCATTTACCAGGTACCTTAAGAGTGAGATCTGGGATACTTACATAGTTAATAAGAGGCATTTTAAAAGTATAGTATAAAATTATAATAATTTTCTATTCTGTTTTGGCCTGGTCACAAATTTGATGCCCTATCAAAAACTATACTAAAATTATTTTGTTCTATTCTTGCTTAGGCTCACATTTGCTGCTCTCAAAACAAGCTAGCTAGATGTATTTTACCCAGGGCTTATTCTGACCTTGGGGTTTTGGAGAAATAAACTTGCTATTACATACCCCAGTTCTGTCATGTGATTCTTCTCTACCTATGGTCTAGAGCTGCCTGCCTTGGGATTACCCCACTGGTGATCTGAGACGTTTATAGCTGCAAAAATGAAGTTAGAAGGTGTCAGATATTGTTGTTTACACAGATGGGCCTTTATTGATACTGTGAAGAGGAAATGCATCGATTCCTTCTGAAATGCTGATCATAGTGGCGGAAGTGGCAGAGCAAACCCCAAGACAACAGTTGCAGTGGTCTAGACAGCGGTGGGGAAACATGGTACGACACAGCCCGGGGATTCAAGAAACATGTTTGGGCTGGAAGCCCTGAAGAGAATGTATTGTTTCAAGTTCCTGAACACATTTAGAGCTGTTTCTAGTTGATGACAATGACTTCATTAAGTCTCAAAGTTTGGTCTCAAATGTTCCATAGCCTCCACAGATTTATCAAAGATGAAGCTATAGATCTCTACATGGAACACATTGTCTTCTCAAAGGCTCTCTCATTCTGCATATTTCCCTTTCTGTGGGACACAGGGCCCTGTTGCATATCAGGATATTTTAGTTTGATGCATCAAATTCATCGCCATCACACAGTGGGTCTGAGACAGCTATCTGATATCCTCCATCAGAGTGTGGCGCCTGAGAACATGACTGAGGGAATAGGCAGTTACTCAAGTCCTGGGCAATGTAAACTCTAGCATAGAACATTAAAGATGGGCCCAACTCATTGGGAGAAGCAGGACATAACTTGAATTTCCCAGGATGGAGGCCAAGGTTGTGCTAACAGAACATGGGGTGGAGAGACGGAAGATCTACCCACATTGGCTTGTTTGATGCTTGAGTCTCTCAAGTCAGCAATATTTAATATAGCTCCATCCATGTCATCAATCCCCCCATAGAGGAAATAGGCAGCAAAGGTTCCAAGTTTCCAAAATGTCCTGGTGACTCTCCTTCCAAACTTCAGGAAGCCTCCACACTAAGAAGACTCAGCAATTCCTTTTGGAAAGCAGCACAATCGTTTCTTCTTAGGAAGAGGCAGGAAATTGGGGATTCTCTAAGGGCACTTTTGAGAAAATTGAACATAGAACCTATTATTTGTGAACACATAGAGGGCTGCAGTCCACAGCCCTCACATTCATCAGAAGCACTTCAGGGAGAGAAAATTAATGATAATCCTAAGTACATAATGACTTAGTGGAGACCAAAAGGCTCCACTCTGATGGTTTGACTGGAGGCTTGCCCCATGGTAATGAAAGATGCCGCCTATGTGCTTGACTCTGGTCTTGGTTCACATCTCAGAGGAAAGAGCTCCAAGTTGGGACAAACTTCATCTTTTTTCCTGCTAACTAAAAATGAATCTGATTAGGATTATTGGTAAGTGTTGTACTCGGGGAAAAAAGAAGGGAGAGAGAAAGAAAGAAAGAAAGAAAGAAAGAAAGAAAGAAAGAAAGAAAGAAAGAAAGAAAGAAAGAAAGAAAGAAAGAAAGAAAGAAAGAAAGAAAGAAAGAAAGAAAGAAAGAAAGAAAGAAAGAAAGAAAGAAAGAAAGAAATAGAAAGAGAAAGATCTTGCTTTCAATATTTCTAGGCAGTTTAAATATAAAATTTCACAGAGCCCTGGGAGAATATTATACCAGTCACAAAATAACAGGTTATTGTGCAAAAAGGAATCAAACAAGGGTGCAGCCTTCCTGTTGGTGCACATTAGTTCAATAGCATGCCTGCAGACAGAAACCAATTATACTCAGCCTAGTGTGGAAGGGAAATTGATGCTTAGCATTTTCCAAAACATGAATTTTGCAGCTCATACCCAGCAAGACAAACTGGGAGCTTGAAATGGTTGTGTTATGAACAGCCCCTCTTCTTGATGCTGAAACTGGGAGTGTTTGGTTTAATTCTGTTCTGTGGACTTAAATCTATCAGAGTGGTGGCCACACACTGGACTCCAAGTAAATTCTTAAGGAACAGAAACTTGTCATTCAGAGGATCCTAAGTGTTTCTTTAAATAGAGAGAGAGAGAACCCCGGAGATTCACTGGCTGCTTGAATTGGCCCTGTGAGCTTTTTGGAGTCCTTGGAAGTGATTGTTTCAAGGGGAGGCTGCCAGGTGGGGCTTCCAGATCAGTGGAAGTGGTCCTTACAGAGATACGTCACTACACAGAAAAGACCTTGGGAATAATAAAGCCACATTCTAGATGTCCTGAAGCAAAGCTCTGTTGCTGATCTGGCTGACTCATCCCCACCACCCTTCCTGGTTCTGCTGGGGAGCTAGGCTAGGCCACTTACTACTTTTGTCTGTACTCTTGTCATTAGAGCATAAACAGGTTTATAATGGGTCTGAATTTTCTGTGCTGAGATCAAAGGCAAGCTGGTTGGGAGAGGGTGGAGGGAGGATGGAGGGCAGAGGACTATGATTCTGTCTCCTTTGCTGTTCTGTGGCAGGGCTGGGCCTGCTGGCCTGGTGATGCCCCTCTGTTCTTCAGAAGTCCTGGCTTGCCTGACTTATTTAGGCTTCTCTGGCCAGGGCTCAAGGTAGGTGTTATCTGGATCTGCTCCTTGACTCCTTCCTAGACCAGAGGCCTCTGAAGTCAAGGAGAAGCATCACCCAAGGGGGAGAGGAGACGAGACAAATGCAGGGTAAACCCCATGACATCCTAATGACTAGATGATCTCTGAGTAACTCACTGGTTCCTTCGCCCTTGGCTGTGAAACAGATTCTGGAAAAGCACAAATAAGACTCCTTTGGCCTCTCCTGAATCATTATCAGGGCCAAAACATGAGCAGGCTTATGTGCCACATTCAACACTCTTCCCTGCTTTTAAAGAACCAAGGCTCTTGGTTTATGAATGCTTCTTCATCCAGTGTTCTTGAAGTTCAGCAACTGCAGTGGAGAACAAGTTCGAACAAGTTTTGCTCCGCCCACTTTATTTTATTAATACAGACCTTGCACATTAAGCTGATAAAGATGATTCACAGGTAGGAAAAAAATTATAGATATATTTGATATGATTATTTTAACTTTATATGCATTTTACATTTTAACTTAAACAGAAACAAACAAACAAACAAACAAAAAGCCTAAAAATAAAGTGGCCCGACTGGTGAGTTGGCTTTTTTCTTTTTCTTTCTTTTTTTTTTTTTGAGGTGGCTTTTATAACATTTTATCAAAGGGCATTGCATTTCGGAGAAGAAAATAAACGGGTGGGATTTTAGGAACAATATCGTGGGGAGGTAACTGTATGGGGAGAAATTAATGGAAGATAATTTTGTAAGTAAAGTGCAAGGGTGAAAAACTCTTGGCTGGCTTGCTTCAAGGTTGGCAGTGGGGTGAGTGACTAGGGAGATTAAAACTGGGGAAAGTCTGCATTGCATGAGTTCTACAGGGATTTGACACTTGAACCTCAAGGTCTTGCCACCTTCACTAAGGCAGCCATTAATTTTCACCTGGGATCCACTTAATCTCAGCAGGGAGGAAGCTGGTCCTTACCATCCAGATTTTTGGGAAACATGGTTTTCTGAATAAAGCAAGGTTATGCTTTCTCTCTCTCTCTTTTTTTTTTTTTGGCATTTTGGGTCACATCTGCCAATGCACTGGGGTTACTCCTGTCTCTGCACTCAGGAATTACTCCTGGCGGTGCTCAGGGGACCATATGGGATGCTGGGAATCGAACCCGGGTTGGCCGTGTACAGGGCAAACACCCTACCCGCTGTGCTATTGCTCCAGCCCCAAGGTTACGCTTTCATAATTTCACAGGAAAGGGAAAAAGCAGTTTCAAATTCTACCCTGGTCATAAGTTATTTAATTTTTTTTTATCAGAAATGAATTTTAAGAGAAGACAGTGAAGCAAAATAAACTTTAAAAGAAAAAAATGACAGGGAGAATGTCCATAATATAAAGGTGGTTCCACACCTGTAAGACAGGTATGGGCAACTGCTATAGAGTAAAGGGGAGAGAATTTGCAATCAGAGTAATGATGCAAGTGATGCCAGAAAGGAGTGAGCCAACTTGCTTTGGGAAGCTGGTTATATAGGGATTTCCTTAGAAATTTAGAACCCGAGTTTCCTTAGCCTTGGGTTCTCTATGCAAATGAGTCTTTGCTAAGGAAGTGAGTAAGAGAAGGACTTTGAAATCTGAATATTTTCTTCATTTTCAGTCTCATCAGGGCCTTTGTTTTTTGCTGAATTGTCTCGATGAATTCTGGCCTTAGGCTTTGATTGGTATCTTCAGTCTTGAGTTGAAAACAGGATAACTCCCCAACATTTCTTGGTTTTGAGACTTCCTGAAATTCATTGCCAAAGGCCACTCTACCTGTTTACTGAGGCCACCGCTGAATTAGTAATATTTGTGCAATCCCCTCTCAGTGCTGCAGTGGTTTTCTGTCCCTTGCAGATGCAAGATAGAGGGACATGTGTCCTTCACAAGGGATATTATATCCCCCTCTTAGATAATATAAGGACAGAAAATGTTTCTAATGTCTGCTTTTACTCAATTAGCTATAGTATCAATTGCTGGAGACAAAAGCATTTTGGGGGTGGCATAACATGATCCTCTTCACTACACTGATTTTGCTAAGCTCCCTGACACAGATAAAAAGTCAACTAGTTAGTTTGAGTATATTGGATGAGTATATGATGAGGGTTGGGGTACAAAAACATGCCATTTGAAAGGTAACCATCCGGATATCATCACACTTGAGCTTTTCATTCTATTTAAATTTTATCTTTGAAGTATGATTTGATACATAAAATAGATACATATTAAGTATAAAGTTATATGATTTTTACCAATCATCACATAAATGCTTGTAGTTTTATTACTTCTGCCAGATAAGTCCACATTATCTTTTAAATTGTTTTGAGAAAGACTTCAAGATGCACAAGATAGGATATAGAACTTCCTAAGATCAGAGTTTCCTTCCTTCCTTCCTTCCTTCCTTCCTTCCTTCCTTCCTTCCTTCCTTCCTTCCTTCCTTCCTTCCTTCCTTCCTTCCTTCCTTCCTTCCCTCCCTCCCTCCCTCCTTCCTTCCTTCCCTCCTTCCTTCCTTCCCTCCTTCCCTCCTTCCTTCCCTCCTTCCCTCCTTCCTTCCTTCCCTCCTTCCTTCCTTCCCTCCTTCCCTCCTTCCTTCCTTCCTTCCTTCCTTCCTTCCTTCCTTCCTTCCTTCCTTCCTTCCTTCCTTCCTTTCTTCCTTCCTTCCTTCCTTCCTTCCTTCCTTCCTTCCTTCCTTCCTTCCTTCCTTCCTTCCCTCCTTCCTTCCCTCCCTCCTTCCTTCCCTCTTCCTTTCTTCCCTCCTTCCTTCCTTCCTTCCTTCCCTCCCTCCTTCCTTCCCTCTTCCTTTCTTCCCTCCTTCCTTCCTTCCTTCCCTCCTTCCTTCCCTCCCTCCTTCCTTCCCTCCCTCCTTCCTTCCCTCTTCCTTTCTTCCCTCCTTCCCTCCTTCCTTCCCTCCCTCCTTCCTTCCCTCCCTCCCTCCTTCCTTCCTTCCTTCCTTCCTTCCTTCCTTCCTTCCTTCCTTCCTTCCTTCCTTCCTTCCTTCCTTCCTTCCTTCCTTCCTTCCTTCCTTCTTCCCTTCCTTCCTTCCTCTTCTCCCTCCCTCTTGCTTTCTTCCTTTTTTCCTTTCTTTATTTGCTTTTCCATACCGAATCATAGAGAGCAGTGTTCTCTTATCAATCAGAGAATAAATTACAGAGAAGCCACAGGATGTGCTTATTTGTGCCATATAAATAAGTAAAATCACATGTTTCTTATTAAGACTGCCACTGTAAGGAAAGGACTAACATAATTTTGTATAACTACATTAACTAAAGGACATTTTTCCCTTGGCCAATAAAATGACAAATTATTTAGATTTATAGGTCCTCTGTTTTATTTATTATTTTTTAAATTTTTTTATTGAGTCACCATGTGGAAAGTTACAAAGTTTTAAGGTTTAAATCTCAGTTATACAATGCTCGGATACCCATCCCTTCACCAGTGCACATATTCTACCACTAAGAATCCCAGTATAGCTCCACCCCGCACCCCCACACCCCTAACCCCCCCACGCCCCTAGCCCTCCCACCCTTAGCCCCCTGCCTGTGTAACTAATAAATTTCACTTTACTTTCACTTTGATTGCATTCGATATTTCAACAAAACTCACTATTATTGTTTGGAGAGTCTCTCCCCTAAAGTCAGACCTGCTGAAAAGGAAGCATTAGATAATTTGTTTTCCATTGCTGAGGATGAAGAGGTATGAGGTCGAGTGACCACACCTCTCGGTTTTGGGTTTCTGTATTTTAGTAACTAAGTCCAGAGAGATATCTGCCAGAAGTTGCGTCATTGCCAACTTGTACTTCTCAGTTACATTATATTCCACATATGAGTGCAATCTTTCTATGTCTGTCTCTTTCTTTCTGACTCATTTCACTCAACATGATACTTTCCATGTTGATTCATTTATATGCAAATTTCATGACTTCATGTTTTCTGACGGCTACATAGTATTCCATTGTGTAGATGTACCAGAGTTTCTTTAACCAGTCATCTGTTTTGGGGCACTCTGGTTTTTTCCAGATTCTGGCTATTGTAAACAGTGCTGCAATGAACATAGAAATACATATGCCATCTTTACTATACCTTTTTGCCTCTCTGGGATATATTCCCAGGAGTGGTATTGCTGAGTCAAATGGAAGCTCAGTTTCTAACTTTTTGAGAATCGTCCATATTGTTTTCCAAAAGGGCTGAAAGAGTCGGTATTCCCACCAGCAGTGAAGAAGAGTCTCTTTCTCCCCGCATCCACGCCAACACCGGTTGTTTTTGTTTTTTGGGATGTGGGCCAGTCTTTGTGGTGTGAGATGATATCTCATGGTTGTTTGGATCTGCATTTCCCTGATGATTAGTGATGTGGAACATTTTCTCATGTGCCTCTGAGCCATTTGGATTCTGTTTTAATACATAAAAAGTCTTTATTAAAAAAATGGTTGTCTATTACCATCAGCTGGACTTCCTCTAAACTTTCATTGCCACAACAGGCTACTGAATAAAAAACAAAACAAAATTTAATAGATATAAATTTCATAAGCAAAATAAGGAAAACCAACCAAAATGATAATTAATTTAATAAAAAAACATGAATGGAAATTCTTAGGGATTAGTACATTCTGGAAAAAAAGTTATGAAGGTCCAAGTTCCAATCCAGAGTATGAACCACATACAAACTTTGGCGTGGAAGTTTCTATATAAGAAGTAACAGCCAGGGAACCAGATGGGATTTCCATCTAAATCCATGCTTGTAGAAATTCAAACTTTTCTGTCCAGTGTACCCAACATTCAGATAAGCCAAGCAAACTTAATGATTAATTTCATTTATGAAAATAAATAAAACCACACACACAAACTTCTGTGAGGTAGAAGAACTGTTCATTTATGTAATGTGGGATGTTAAGAGTGAGGTTTAGCAGGTCTCTGTCTAATGTAGGAACTAAAAAGAAACCATCATTCTTGTCCTAAAAAGGATAAACCAATGGGATGAGTAGAATGTTCTATACATGAGAGGGAGAAATCCATCAAGCTTGGAAGAAATTAAAATGGCTGTATCTGATCATGTGAAAAATAAGCATGACCAGGGATTCTAGCCACAAAGTAAATCTGTACCCACCTATCATGTTTTAAGTTCAGGCTGTGGAACATGCTTTGAGCCACAAAGTTATCAGTCGGTCTTTCAGTACGTTGTTGATTGAGCCTACTGAGTAAGTGACTGACTTACCCAGTAGTGATTGGTGACTACCAAAAACAGCAGCAGAAATCTGCTGATGATCACAGCAGATTCCTGTATTTCAGTCTTATGTTTGAAGACTTTCGTCCACCAGTTATAGATGAATATGCTAAAAAACAATCCAGAGTGCATTTATAACAAATGACCTAAGATCAGACCACTTCCCTCCTCAATCTTTTTAAACTCCCTTAAGCCCTGACCCAGTTGGATACCCAGATAATGATTCCTATTCTCAAATAAAAAGCTTTTCTGATGACATTACAGCCTGATATTTCTCTGGGGTCAATAAGGCCTTTACCAAGTTCATGGATAGTATCTTGAATGTTGAAACTGAAGACCCAAGAAAGCATGCTCATGAAGCATAGGTACCTGGCCTAAGTGCAAGTCATCATCTTGGAATAGTGGCAGCAAGAGGGCAGGAGAGCTTAGAAAAAGCCATCCAAAAAAGCCATCCACACACTGTAGGTTTTCAGTGAGACCATTAAAGCATTCAGGGAGTAGAGGTTTATAATTTTGAAGTCTTAATCCAGAGAACTCAGTGGGAGCCCTGGCAGCCACATGATAAGGCAAAGGGACATCTCTCATTTGTCATAAAACTAGTTGACTAGTGTAAAGAAAACAAAGCACATTTCTGGGCTCTCTCAGACGCTGGGACTTTCAGTCCTACTGAATAAATACTTGTCTATCTCACTAGAAGCCAAAGAAGAAATAGATCAAACTTACATACACCCTCCCTCCCCCACAAACTCCTCAAATTTAGAATAGCATTTCAAAGGGGTACAGCACACTAGTTTTGAAACCTCACAAAGGAAGGGGTGTTTTAGGTGCATTATTTACTTCTTTATTTAGTGTTCCTTAATATGAAATGTTCATTATGAAATTAAAATATGACCCATTTGAAGAAAGAATTTAAGATAAGAAAAATGCTAGAAAATAGAAACACAAAAGTGGCAAAGATAAAAATTTTATAATGTTATGGCAAAGTAATATGGAAAAAGACATGGGTCTTTCTATAGAGGAATAAGAGTGATAAATAAGAAACCAAAGAAATATTAATGAGTGTCAACTTCTTTTTATTTATTTATTTATTTATTTTTATTTAATTTATTCTTTTATTGAATCACTATGTGGAAAGTTACAAAGCTTTCAGGTTTAAGTCTCAGTTATACAATGCTCGAACACCCATCCCTTCACCAGTGCACATATTCCACGACCAAGAATCACAGCATACCTCCCACCTTCCCCTCACTTCCCCAGCTCCCCACTCCGCATGTGTAACTGGTAAATTTCACTTTACTTTGATTACATTCAATATTTCAACAAAAAACTCACTATTATTGTTTTGGAGTTTCTCCCCCCTAAAGTCAATCTGCTGAAAAGAAAGCATTTGGTAATTTGTTTTCCATTGCTGAGAATGAAGAGATATGAGGTCGAGAGGCCGCACTAGGAGCCCCACAGTTTTGGATTTCTGTATTTTAGTATTTTAGTAACTAAGTCCAGAGAAATATCTGTCAGAAATTGCAACAGTGTAAGCTTGTACCTCTCAGCTACTTTATATTCCACATATGAGTGCAATCTTTCTATGTCTGTCTCTTTCTTTCTGACTCATTTCACTCAGCATGATACTTTCCATGTTGATCCACTTATATGCAAATTTCATGAATGAGTGTCAACTTCTGACTTATATAGTAAAAGAGTGTTTAGCTTTACCATTTTGTATGACACAGAAATGAAAAAACAGTATTAAATGCATGGAACAATACTTTTAAAGAACACTAGATGTTAAGTAAGGACAATGATCCCTTAGACACTGAAAATAAAACAGGTGAGTCTTATGAATGCCCATATGAAGTTAGATATGGATTTTGCTTACACACCACACACACACACACACACACACACACACACACACACACACACACACACTGGTCCCAGTGCTGGCACAGAGTTTTTACATCTTTGTAATTTTCTAAATAATAAATATTTATTTAGACAAAATAAAATTATTTGGTCTTTGACTTCATTGCAGATACTGATCTCCCAAACCCCCTGAAATTTCCCTGGTGTTAAGACCTGGCTTTTATTACAATGAGATAACACTGAATGGACTCTTGGTGACCCGTGACTGGTACTGGTCACCAGAAATTTCAAACCCTAGTAGAAGCTTGAGAGTTGCATCTGTTACATTGCTGAAAATAGAATTAAGGATGGAGACTCCATAACAATCCTCCAAATACGGCATTTGGAAAGTTTCTCTCTGAGGTGGCTTATCACCTACTAGGAATAAAACAAACCCACAATTCACAGGGGAAAACTCTTTTTGCATTATCAACCCTCCCAGATTTCACCCTATATATATTTTTTTCCAGCTGTCTTTTCTTCAATATTCCAGTGCCCTTAGAAATTCTTAAGGAAAGATAATGAGGACAGTATTCTTTGTTATGTCATTGAGGTGACTTTTGGGAAGCTCCTAGAAAACCAAAGGACGGAAGCTGTTTTCCAGGAGAGCCAACAATATGCATCAAGGTTTGGAACTTTTAGCCTTGATCTCCACAGTGGGAAGAGTTTGTATTCCCCCCAAACTTGCCAATGATTTTATCAATCACACTCATGGAATGAAACGTCATTCCATAAAAACCCACAAAGGGCAGGTGAAGAGTTTCTGATCTGATGAACACAATAGGGAATTCGAAGGCTTTGAAGTTGTCTTTTCCCACGTCCTGCTCTATGCATCTCTTCCATCTAACTGAGTTTTATCTTTATATTAGTAATGTATAAGATAGTAGAAAATGTCTCTCTGAGCACTGTTAACCAAACTTTCAATCTATAGGTCAGGTGACAACTGGTGTCATCAATTTATAAATGGTGTCAGAAGTTGATGTTGGTGGTGAGGGGGCTCTTTGGGGACCCAACTTTTACCCACTAGTATTTGATTCTATTGCCAGGTTGTTAGTATCAGAATTGAGTTGGATTATAGGACACTCTGCTGGTGTCCAAAACTAGCTTGTTGTTTTTCAGACAGAATGAAGACTGGACTTGGCTCTTCACCTCTTATCGCAGTATGACTGGGCGGAGGGGAACAGCACAGGACCTTAGGGCACCTGTGTCTCAGGTGAATGGCCACAGGTTAAGATCTCAGGTATGCTATGTGAACTCTATATGCGTGATCCAGACAGCTTAGTTGCTTGACCCTGGACTTTGTTGTCTATGACACCCGCATTGCAAGTGATTTTGGGGTAGCACCACAGTCAGGAGTATGGAAGCCCTTAAAAAAAGATGAGCAACCCTCAGTACCTGTGCCTAGAAAGAGTGCCAAGGTCAGGAAGTGTGACCTCTGACAAGGTCATCTGTGGGCACCACAGGAACCCCACCCAGTAAGCACCACAATTATAACATGTGTGGCAGGGAGACCCAGCTCGCACATGTGCAAACATAACTAAAGGAGTGCAAACCTCCGTGACTACTGCAGTCATGTGTTCAAGCACCAGGACCTGGCGCATCACCCCCAATAAGCACCGCACATAAAGATATGCAAGGTCTGCTATAGGTGTGTGTGTGTGTGTGTGTGTGTGTGTACAACCCTTAGCATCACAATAATATCAACAACAACAAAGGAAACAGGAAGGCAGAGTAGAATTAAACAAAACCAAAAGGACCAAAAAGAAATGAATAGAACACTACTTTTTTTTTTTTATTAAATAGAAGAAACCCAATGTGTAAATTAATCAGAGGTTTTGTCTGCAACTAAAAGACATGTGTTCAGTCTATAAATATCAGTAAAAACTAATCAGGCTTTTAACTTACAAACTCCCTCCCCAGTCAGGCAGGGGAGAATTCTTAGCCCTGGTGCTCACACAGGTGTAATCAATGTTTGCTATAGGATTTTCCAGGATCGGTGGTAGTGAGTAAATCCTCTGCCTTGGCCTTGAGCCAGTTGTTCCACCATGCATGTGCGGCCTGTACCACTGTGTGTCACAACTAACCTCAAGGGTCAAAGAAACTAGGTGTCTTTGGATACTGCTCCCTATCCTACACACTTGCCACCTATCCCTCAAACTGTTGCACTGTCGTCCTGTTGTTCATCTATTTGTTCGAGCGGGCACCAGTAACGTCTCCATTGTGAAACTTGTTGTTACTGGTTTTGGCTTATCAAATACGCCATGGGTAGCTTGCCAGGCTCTGCCGTGCGGGCGGGATACTCTCGGTAGCTTGCCAGACTCTCTGAGAGGGACAGAGGAATCGAACCCGGGTCGGCCGCATATAAGGCAAATGCCCTACCCACTGTGCTATCCCTCCATTCCAGTCAGACCTTTGAATTGGATACGGAGCCATTTCACACATTCGTGCCTGAATTAGTATTCTCAGCCTCAACTAGTTGAATATGGTGTTACAACTTTCCTTCTTGTCCTGTGTCCTTGTGAGTCAAGCTGGCAGGGTCTTTGGAAATAACTTTCTCAAGAACTCTGAGAGTCTTTCATGGATTATTTCCTGGGTCTGAGTCCATTAGAACAAAGCTGCTATATATATATATATATATATATATATATATATATATATGTATAATATATATATATATGTGTGTGTGTGTGTGTGTGTGTATGTGTGTGTATGTATGTATGTATAATCCCTTTCTGCCTTACACTTCTGCAAGCTTAGACAATGTTCTTCCTTGCATTTCCTAGAGTGCTTAGAGTTTAATCGAGATCTGTGAAGCACCACCCTTAATCTCCTGAAAAGATGCCTTGTGCAGCAAAATTCTCTGACGTTTAGATCTTTCTGAGATGTTTGTGAAAGATTACATAGCCACACCCTCAGCTTTCTCTCTGTGTGAGTTATTCTAAGAGTTCTCGGAAGCTGTCTCTCAATATTAACATGTTTTGCTATTTGGATAGACAGAGAATTTTCAAAATTATTGTCTTGTCTCCTTTTAGTTCAATAGCTTCCTCCCACCCCCTTCTGAATCTATATTTTTCCCACATATTTTATTCTAAGAAGCAGGAGAAAACAAGAGGCACCTTCACTCCTTTGCTTGGAAATATCCTTAGAAAAGTGAATACATCACTTAAAAATTCTGTTTCCACATAATTACCGGAGACAATTATTCTAAACTTCTTATTACAATCTAACAGTGATACTTTTTGTCTCAATAAACTGTTCTTCATTTCCTTTGGAGTCTTTTGGCAGTCATCTTAATGTTAAGATTTCTATTAAGCCTCTTTAAAATAATTAAGTTTTTTTGGAATTGTGTGCTTCAAAATTCTTCTGACCTCTGACCTCTAACCTCTGAGCAGTTCCAAATCCTACACATTGGGGTATTTGTTAGGTCAGCAACTCCCCATCAATAATCTAATTCTGTCTTAGCATATGCAACATAACAGCATTAACTACAAGCTTCTCAATTTAAACAAGACACATGGATTTTTTCTCAATTCTTCTGGTCATGAGTCTAGGCATGATTAGCTGATTTCTATAATCAAGGTGTTGGCCAGGAAGAGTTTAACAGCTGAGAAGCAGATTCCTCTCTTCTGTGGAGGAATGTGCTTCTCAGGCATCTGCTAACAGAATTCATTTATTTTAGGATGTAATTCTGTTTCTTGTTCACCATTGCCCCCTGTTTCCAAACATGAAGTTGCTCCTTACCTTATGGAGAAGCATCAAGGGCCTTAACTTTCTCCAAGATAGTAAAGGAGAAAAGCTCAAGAAATATTAGTGATACAGTTTGCGCAGTGTTGCACTAACATACGCCTCAGAGACCTGGACCCTATGAAAACAGGATGAGAATGCTATTCGGGTATCCCAAAGAGGAATCAAAAGAGCTATGCTTGGAGTATCACATTTCACTCAAATGAGAGAAGGAATCTGGAGTCCCAACCTTCATCGATGATCAAGAATCAGGGACACTGACTCGTTTGCCAAGGCGTCAAAAATCAGATGGGCCACACACGTAATGCGATTTAGAGACGACCACAGGACTAGCTGTTACCGACTAGATTCTACGGGATGTCAAAAGACCAAGTGGCCGCCCACCTATGAGATGATTAGACTTCTTCGTCAAAACCCTGAATGAATGGTTTGAGGCTCTTCGTTTCCTGGAGCGAGCAGATACCATTGGGCTACACTAGCACGTGACAGGGATGAATGGAGACGTTATTGGCACCCGCTCGAGCAAATCAAAGATCAACAGGATGACAAGCGATACAAGTAAAGTGATACTTTGTGCAACGTAATCACTTCAGAAGCATATCATTGCATATATCACATCACCTTTGACGTGATACCTCATTGGTTAAAGACAAGTTGCTGTTCACACCTATTATCAAGTTAGAGAAGAGATCTGAGAGTGTGAGTACCAGGAAGGCAGATTCTGGAGGCTACTTTACCATTAATCTGTTACAACAACCAAGTGGACTTTATTCCCGAAACCAAAGATTGGATCAAGATTTGCAACCAATCATGGGGTCAAGGAGGTAATTTAGAGGCTTATAGAACCTGTCCAGCAAGCATGAGGTCACAGCTCAAATTCCAGTGCTATCCTGATGCATCTGCTAAGGGGGTAAACAACCCCAACTTTGGCAGGAGTGGTAGCACAGCGGGTAGGGCATTTGCCTTGCATGCAACCGACCTGGGTTTGATTCCCAGCATCCTATATGGTTCCCCAAGCAGCCGGGAGTAATTCCTGAGTGCATGAGCCAGGAGTAATCCCTGTGCATCACTGAGTGTGACCCAAAAACGAAAAAAAAAACAACAACACTCCAACTCAACTAAGTAATATAGCCGGAGTGATAGGACATGGGGGACGGCACCGTCTGGCACGTGGTCAGCCTGAGTTCTATCCCTGGCATCCTGTATGGTTCCCTGAGCACTGTCAGGAGTGAGGCCTGAGTGCAGAGTCAGGAATAAGGCCTGAGCATCACTGGGTGTGGTCCAAAAGCAAGAAAACTAATCAATATAATTAACAATTTTTTTTAAATTCAAAGGAAAACCATTAAATCATCTCCATAAATAAATATGTATATATTTTTACCAATCCCCATATTTATTCCTATTGACTTGGGGTTTTGGGTTTTTTATTTTGATTTTTTGCAGGGCTCAGGAGGCTCCTGATCCTCTATTTAATCCTGCTGTGAGAGAGAGAGAACAAAAGGGAATTCCCTGCCATAGTGGCAGGGTGGGGTGGGGGGAGACGGGACTGGGAAGGGGGGGTGGGATGTTGGGTTTACTGGTGGTGGAGAATGGGCACTGGTGAAGGGATGGGTTATCAAACTTTGTAAGGGAGAAACATGAGCACAAAAATGTATAAATCTGTAACTGTACCCTCACGTTGACTCACTAATTAAAAATAAACTATTAATAAAAAAAAAAATCCTGCTGTGAGTTCTCAGAGTTAGATACTATGGTTATTTTTATTTATTTATTTATTTATTTTTAATTCTTTTATTAATTCACCATGTGGGTTATTTTTATTTAATGCACAGAAAAACTCAAGTATAGAGAGATCAGGCAATCAAAACTTGAGCACCAGGGGCCGGAGCGATAGCACAGCGGGTAGGGCGTTTGCCTTGCACGCGGCCGACCCGGGTTCAATCCCCGGCATCCCATATGGTCCCCCAAGCACTGCCAAGAGTAATTCCTGAGTGCAAAGCCAGGAGTAACCCCTGAGCATCGCTGGGTGTGACCCAAAAAAGCAAAAAAATAAAAAACCTTGAGCACTGTTTGCTGATGTTCCTGCCTCCAGGCACTAAGTCACCTACACAACAAAGACTCAGCATTGGCCAGCTGAATGAGCACTTTGCCAACCTCTGATCTTGGCAGTGCCCAGGTCTGTTTAACCTTCAAGACTGCCAAATGCTTTTGAAGCAGCTATTTCTTGCTGGTAACTACTAGCCAGTTTTCAAGAGTAATGATCATACTATAGGATGATATTTAAATGCGCTAATTAAAAGCTTGAGCGCTGGAATTTGGCCTTGTGCATGGCATTCCTCGTCCCAATTTACAACCCTGCGAGTCTCAGCAGAATGAATGCTGAGATTTTCTGCACCCCCAAGTTTCCTCCTTTGCAAAATAGGGCCAGTAAAGATAACTCGCTCTACAAGTTGTATTAAGGAATTTATTATTGGGCTTCAGTCTGCTGTTCTTCTGGTTCATAGACTGCTTCCTTGTGGAGTTTTGCAAAAGGTCAAAAACGGATCATTGAGTTTTCACAAGCATTCTCAAAGCCCTAAGTACCTTTTAATCACACCCCCTTTACCGTGTCTACTTTTCAGACTAAACTGTCCTAATCTTGGAAATCTTGCTTCCTTTGGAGCTAGAATCACAAGTACCAAAGTAGAAACAAAAACACTCTTTAGCATTTATGAAGAAAAGTGCTGTGCAGTGCCTGTTCTCCGCAGAGCCTTCCTGTGGAAAGACGGAAAAAGTAAGGCAAGAAGTTCAAAGACTCAGAACCGCCAAATAAAAACAAAATCCCCTAAAATTACACTGATGGTTCTTCCAGATAAGCAGGTAATTCTTCGAGGGAATTTGGAGAGAATTCAACAGTGTTTATTACAGGTTCACTTAAGAAAGCCAAACATTCAGCCCTAAAAGCAATTTCAAAGCAAAACTCTAAACAGTATTTTGGAATAAGGAGGAAATTATATGCGCAGTCTTACCTCCCAGGGGTTTTGAAGGATTAATGAGGGAAAACAGAAGCTATGGGGAGAAAATCACCAAAAGAATGACAGTGGATCTTGGAAATTCATCATCAGTGTGATAGACTGACAGGTATAATGGCCATAATGTAATTTTTTAATAGACATTAAATAAATACATGTAGGTAGATTGACTTTCTGTCCAAAAATACCATAACAGTCGGAGAAGCAGCAAAAAGACTCAGAATTACTACAGAAATGGAAACTCATTCAAACATGCACTACCTTTATTTTTTCAGTTTTGACTCTGTCAAGGGGTTTTAGTACTTGACCTGAAATAACATCTCAGTAATATCTTGTGCTCAGAATTCATACTATTTATGTGGGAAATTGACACATAAAATATCAGATGGTACTTTACAGTGACTTCCCATAAAGGGGAAAAAAGATTACAGTATTCTCTAATCAGACTAGAAAATGTGACAAGATTCAGCTTTCTTAATAAGGATGAACAGGCAAAGGATTGACCTAAGGTTTTCAATAAAAATAACCTGTGAGTCTGTCATGTTAATCTCAACCTTCATGTGATTTTTTTCCTGCGGGGTGTGGGAAGGCAAACACAGTGTGTTGGTATTGTGGAGCTGCTCCCTGCTTTGTGTTTGGGGTGTCCTTCTGTTATGCTTGGAGGACTCTGAAGGTTGAACCCAGTCTCCTACATGATGAGAATATACTCATCTTTTGAATCATCTCTCCAATTCCTTACATATGATTTCTTTAGGGGGAAAAAGTAAAAATTGGGCTGAAAATCTTCAGGAATTCTCTGAGAAAAGCATCCCACTCATAATCTCTTCGGTATTTCTTAGTCTTTAGTCCTTCCTTCATCATACTTTTGTAGTGATTATTCCCTAAAATTCACTCCCCTCTACACATAGGGCAATGTCATGGTTGTATGTATGCTATGCCTAGGAAATCTGTGAGGTCAAAGCTGTGTACTTACTGGTTAAAACTCCTTCTTCTCTGCAGTGTGTGATTTTGAATCAATACAAGAAAATCAATAGCACCCAGATGTTGGAAACAAAGTGATTTGGGTTTGAATTATGTTTAGTCCTTCACTAGGTAAATTGTCTTAAGTGAGTCACTCTACTTCTCTGTTCTCTATTTCCTCCCACTTATTTAATTGAGAAGTCAATTGAACACGGTCACCACTTGGATGCTCTGACTTATTTAACATGATGCCAAAGCAACAAAGGATACATGCCATAGAATCCATGCTTTGAACTTTGATCTTCTTCCAGGTTAGTTATAGGTATTAAGAGCTTCTTTCATGATGCTGGGAGACAGCAAAAGTCCAGTTTCCAGTCAAATACATTATTATGAAGTTGAATCAAACCATATAGTGTACTGTGTTGTCAATGTTCATTGGATATTGTGTTTCCACATCTCATCAACTTAATCACTTTCAGGAGCACTGTAGCACTGTCATTCTGTTGTTCATTGATTTTGCTTGAGCGACCACCAGTAATGTCTCCATTGTGAGACTTGTTACTGTTTTTGGCATATCGAATACGCCAGGGGTGGCTTGCTGTGCTCTGCCGGGCGGGCGGGATACTCTCAGTAGCTTTCCAGGCTCTCCAGGAAGGACGGAGGAATCGAACCCGGGTTGGTTGCATGCAAGGCGAAAGCCCTACCCGCTGTGCTGTATTCAACACTTTATGATAAAATCAGTTTCATGGTACATGGTTTTCCCAATGCAAGGCTAAGGTAAATGTTCTCTGTGTGTGTGGATTGGGCTATGCTATGTTGTTTAGAAGGTTAGTTGCATCTAATGAACTTTTATTTTAATGACACTTTTGATTTTTTGTGAATTTATTTGAACATAACTTGAGAAAGTTGTGTAAGTTGAAAAAGATGTGTACATGCCTAGCAAGGTTGTTGTGTTGAAAAAATGTTCCAATCAGAAACCTGAAACCACTGAGAGCTACAGATGAGTGACAGTGTGTGTTGTCCTAGAGTTGATATTTCCTCTTAAAAGATGTTATGACAGAGTCCTTGCTTGACATGATATGTTTGATAGGATAGGATGACATGACTGATTCCTTGTTTAATGATTATGCCATACAAAAATGTCATCTTTATTGCAGAACCACTGGCAAATCAATTTGCCAACAGTGATCACCAAAATGAGGCCCATTTCTTACTTTTCCACTAATTTTGAGGGTGGCCACAGTAAAATACATTTAGTCTTTTAATACCTTGGTTTTAGTGACAGTGCAATGATTCAAAATATTGCTTTTATTGCAGACTTATAATAGTTGTCTATTTCTATATAACTAATTTTCTCCAAATACAGAGGTTTCAAATGATGCCTATTTGTTACCTCAGAGCTTCTGTGGGTTAGGAGTCTAGGCTTGGCTTTTTTGTATAATTTTGACTCAAAATATTTCAGAAAACTGCAAGAAAGGTGTTAACTAGACTGAAATTTCATCAGAAGGTTTAAAAACAGATGATAGTCTACTTCTAATCTAAGTTAATTCCTGGGGTTGTTGATGTGATTCAATTCTTCCCTGGCCATTGGTTGAAGGCCTTAGGTTGGGGCTGGGTGTTGACGCTGTATATATGTGTATGTGCATGCAAACACACATACCTTCAGCAACTTTACACCTGACTTCTGTATGAGGAAGCCTACAACATGCAATGAGCAGATGGTCAAACTTCAGAATTATTAAATGAGAGAGAGAGAGAGAGCAAGTTAGTGAGACATAGACTACTATCTCTTCAGAATCTACCCCCAGAAGCATCTTCTATCTCTATTGTCACATTCTATTCATTACATAGGAATTGTCTGGATCTAGTTATCCTCCAGGGGAATATAGCACTGCACTGTCCTCCCATTGTTCATCAATTTGCTCGAGCGGGCACCAGTAACATCTCCATTATGAGACTTGTTGTTACTGTTTTTGGCATATTGAATACATCACAGGGAGCTTGCCAGACTCTGCTGTGTGAGCGGGATACTCTTGGTAGCTTGCCGGGCTCTCCGAGAGGGATGGAGGAATTGAATCTGGGTTGGCCGCATGCAAGGCAAACGCCCTACCCGCTGTGCTATTACTCTAGCCAGAAGAATATACACAGGATAAATATAGAAGACAGATTTCTAGGACCATCTTATAGTCTGCCTTTTATAAACTAACTTAGAGCTAGGGATCACCAGAAACCATGCATCTCTGTCATACAAACCTCTTAAATTTCGCTCTTCCCTTTCAGTTGGACGGCACAATTAATTTTTAAAAAATCACACTAAAAAATTTCTGGGGTCCAAGAGATAGTACATGAGTTAAGGTGCTTGCCTGGCACCTTATGGTACCAAGTTTACCTTATAGTTCCCTGAGAACCATCAAGAGTGACCCTTGAGAGGAGAGCCCAAGCACTGTCTGGGTGTTGTCCAAACCACCCCACCAAAAATATTTCTTTTGCTCATTTGAAAATATTTATTGCACTTCAGTCATTTCCAAGATACTGTGGACATGCTTTGAACAGACTGAAGGTACAGGACTTAAGATATCAGGTCCTGAGAGTGTGGTCATCTGATTTGATGGAGTGTAAAGTAATTTACAGGAATGATCAGACCTGTTTGAGGGCAGAGATGAAACTGGGGGTGTGGGAGAGGGAGTTTAAGCTTCACATCCACAATCTCTCTCCTACCTAAAATCTTAGAGAAGATTCTAGAGCAGAAAGGTGACCTCTCTAAGAGAAGCTTGGTAAGATCTCCACATGTTCCCTGGATCCAGGCAAGGTGCTAATACTGCTTATTAACTCTCCAAAACTGAAACTCCAGTTCCTGCACACTGCTTGCTGGAGGCAGTGATCTCTCCTGGAGAAATATTCCTTTGTCTTGTCATGTTTCTGCCATCCTGTGGCAGTTACTGAACTAACTCTAGGTATTTGTGTCCTTCAGGTCTACCCACAAGCTAACAAGTGCTCTAAAAGAAAAGGTTTTTATTTTTCTTTTCTGTTATTAAATGTTATATTTTGGGGTCATATCTGGTGATACTCAGGGGCTACTCCTGGCAGTGCTCAGGATATGGATCATATGGATGCTGGGGATCAAACCCAGGTTTGTTCCTTCCCGCTGTACTATCTCTTCAGCCCTGGAAAGATATTTCTTCTCTTTCTTTGCATCTAAACAATGTTCATGAACAGAACTTATGCAGTAAATGATGAATGCAGGGATATATCTTTCATAAGGGTCTAATTACAAAGGGAACCAATTTTGGAAGCACTTAGGCTGATTGGTTATTTGAAGGGTTTTTATTTGAAGGGCACAATTGTATTTATCTGTATCCCTGCCCCTTGACTTGCTCTTCACACACACACAAAAAAGTACATTACTTTCTGTTGCACTTACCCCTCCTCTTTTTACAAGAAAACACATGGGGCTGGAGCAATAGCACAGCGGGTAGGGCATTTGCCTTGCACGCAGCCAACCTGGGTTTGATTCCCAGCATCCCATATGGGTCCCTGAGCATCGCCAGGAGTAATTCCTGAGTGCATGAGCCAGGAGTAACCCCTGTGCATCACTGGGTGTGACACAAAAAGCAAAAAAAAAAAAAAAAAATTAAAAGAAATACACACCTGGCAGTCTTCAGGGCTTAATCTTGGCTCTGGGCTCAGAAATCACTCTAGGTGGTACTCAAGATACCATACGGGATGCCAGAGATGGAGCCTAGGTAGGCCTCACGCAAGGCAAGGACCTTACCCACTGTCCAAGTCTCTGCTGTGCTTTGCCTGAAGGCAGCCACTGCTTCCTCAGTACCCCACATGGCTCCTCCCCACAGCCTCTCCTGAGGAGGACAAAGAGGGACTGTCTCAGTCAAAGAGCAACCACAGTGCCTCTTCTTGCCCCCCACTGGAGGCACAAACTTATGCAGACACTTTAGTTCTTTCTCTCTGCACTTTTCAAAAAAAAAATATGCTCTTTAAACAGATGGACAGAGGCCTGCTGGAGTAGTAGTAGGTATTTTAAAACCTAAGTATCTTTATCCACTTTGGGCTTGTGTTTCCTGTTTTGACTTGTTCTTTAAATATCTATAATTTTTAAATTATAGGTTTGCATCAGGAGGACAATTTAGTCAAGTATAACTTTCTTCCCCAAACATGCCCCTGGTGGCAGCACATAAACTGTGGAATGTGAACAGGGCACTAAGGATGAGCCTTAGAGTGGTCCTCTCCCCTCTCCCCGTGGCCCCCAATAGGTTAAAAACATTGCTTGTGTCTCTTCTCTAGCGCTCTGTCTATAAAAGGAGCTGTCCATACAAAGCAAAGGTAGCAGGGACCAAAACCTTAGTGGATGTCACCCAAACCAAAACCAATTTCCAAACCAGTCCTAGAGCTCACATGTGCCTTCCGTGAAGGGCCTTTTGAGTTCCAAAGTGGGGAACAGGGTGCAGGCGCATCACCAGCATGTCTCAGAGGCTTGGTTATTTGAGTTTCTTCACCACTGCACAGGGAAAAGTGACACCCTGGGGAGTTGGCTGTGGTACTCATTGTGTAGTTGTACAACACAGAGGAAAAAAAAATTTTCTACATCTCACTCTTTCTGGAGAGATGATTTATACTGTCAAAGAAAGATTTTTTTTTCTTGTGAGGTTGAGGCTTGAGCTCCAGTTCTTACACACGCAAAACTTGTGCTCTGCAGAGTCCCATAAAGAAAGAGATTTTAGTTTTATTTGAAATCTAAAAGCAAAAATCAGGTACTTACCATAGTTAGAAAACAGCTGAATGTTTTAAATAGATTTGTTTATTAAAAGCTAACTCAAAGCAGACACATATAAATTGGATTAAGTAGACCTGTATGGGATGTAGGAAAAGGGCCGGGGTTACTGGAAACAGATTCTCTGCACACATGGTTTCTTTGGGGAAGTGATCCAGAAAAGAAGAGTAATAAGAGGAGGGGAGGGAGGGAGAGATGGGCAGAAGAACATGTTGGGGTGAAGGTGGTAAAAATAGAAAGCTCAGCCGATTCTATAGGATACTGGATCTGGGGACCCTTCAGAGTTATCACAAACTGCACAACGTCTTCCTCTTTCCCTTGCATACTGAGGCAAAACAACTCGAGGTGAGGTGCCTGAGAAAAACTTGGTAGCGGGCCAATGGCAGCCTCACTCAATACCATTGGAGGGAAGATCAGCTAAGGGCTAGGGAGGAGGGGTGAACAATAGACCACAGAATCCCACTATACACTCCTTTAAAATAGCATCAGACACAGATCTGAGACCTGACACAAAAATAAATATTTATGTACTTTAATATGGAATCATTATGCATGTCATTAAAGAATAAATACACATAAGCAAAATTAAAACACCCAAAAAGGGCCAGAGGGATAGTACAGTGGGTAGGGCATATTTGCCCTACAAGTGGCCAACCCAGGTCCAATCCCTGGCATCCCATATTATCCCCAGAGCAGCGCCAGGAGAAATTTCCTGAGTTCAGAGTCAGGAGTAACCCCTGAGCACCACTGGATGTGACCCAAAAAGTGAAAAGAAAAAAAAAAAAAGAACTGAATCCAGGCTTTTTGCATGAAAAGCATGTGTCTGTTGAACTATCACTGTGGTAGTCCTTTCCTATATTTTAATGAATCTATTCTTTTATTTTACTTTTTAAAAAAAATTTATTAGAAATCACTGTGATGTACAGTTACAAACTTAGGAACTTTTGTGTTTGCATTTCACTCATACAGTGATCGTTTACCCATCCCTCCACCAGTGCCCCTTCTCCTCCACCGATGATCCCAGTATCCCTCCCACCACCCACACCCCATCCCCACAACCCCACCCTGCCTCTGAGGCAGGGCATTCCCTTTTCTCTCTCCTTTTGGGTGTTGTGGTTTGTAATAGAGGTATTGAGTGGCCTTCATATTCGGTCTATAGTCTACTTTTAGTTCACATCTTCCAACCCGAATGGGTCCTCCCAACATCCTCTACTTGGTGTTCCCTTTGCACATATCAAGCGTTATTTTAATCTTTAAATCCTGCATAGTCACAATCAACGAGTGTTTCTAACCATTCTGAAACTGTTTCTGACAATCATTCCCACACATTTCCAAATGGCTGCAGGAGGAGTTCTCTTTCATTGAAACACGCTGCGAGTCATGTTTCTCCTTTAGAAATTGTTTCTCTTCAGCATTTCTGTGCATGACATTCATGTATTCTGCATTATTTCGTTCATTCATTAAATTATTTTATTTCTAAAAAAGAAAAAAGAAAGAAATTAAGATAAATGAATAAAAATAAAACACAAAAGACAACTCACAAGTAAAGAGAAAGGAACTAGAAAATCTCCAGTGACTTAACTTTCTGATGAATGAGATAGAAGCAATCATGCATCAAAGGAAAGCTTTAACTTTACAAACAATGGTGATGAGCACAATGGCTTCTGACAATGGATCCTGCTTAGCAACAGTCAACAAGGAACTTGTTCTGTACTTAAATTGGAGAAACTAATGAGATCCCAGTGACACTGTAATGTCCCCAGAATGGTATACAGACAGTCTTCAGAAGCATTTGACCATTGTCAGAGGTAGACGCACTGATAAACACAGAAATTCTAGTATTTACAGACATCAAATAATTAGAGACAGGAATATGCGAAGAAGTTTCTGTGATTGGGAAAAAAATGCTTTGGGATATGTAAAATTTAGATTTTATGCAATTGCAAATTATTAGAATTTCAAAATTCATAAATTAGGCCTAAGAGATATTCTAGTATAAAATAGAAGCTAAAGAGTGCCAGAGGTCAATGAAGATGAAGAAAGGCTGCTTGGACTCACCTAGCCAGGAGAGGCACCATTAGAAGTTCATCAATAAATTGAAGGTAAGAATCAGAACTTGCTACCAAATTGATTGGTTCATTGCCACTTTTACACATTTAGTATGCTATATAGGTTATTTTGTAGTTAATTCTGTTCAAAGAATATTTTAGTGTTATTCTAAGAAGTCCCAACTCTAGAGAATGTTTTGAAGTGGAGTGTCCTAAGAATAAATACGTTCACACAGCCTTTGGTGCTGCAATGGGAAGATCAGAAAAGCAGCATCCAGGCTGGAGTGATAGTACAGCAGGTAGGGTGTTTGCCTTTTATGCATCTGACCTGGGTCGATGCCCGTTATCCCATATGGTCCCCTGCGCACTGCCAGGTGTGATTCCTGAGTGCAGAGTCAGGAATAACCCATGAGTATTGCCGGATCCGGCCCAAAAATCCAAAAAAAGACAAAGAAAAGTGTTGGGGGTCTCAGCAGCCAGCCTGAGACCCTGGCCAAATCCCCTGCCCTTAGAAGCAGGAGCAGGCTCTCTTCAAACAGGGCCCTAAGGCTCTGTGCCAGCACTCCACCCAGAAAGGCTCCCTGGTTGAGGAGATAATGGGATGACACTTGAAAGTCACCACTTGTCTGAGCTAGCATACCCGACCTTGAGAGGAGGGGAACATAAATCATTAGTAAATCTGTAAAGGGCCCAGCAAAATGTTTACTCAAGAGTTGATAACCAGGTGTCCATAATGTCCACTCCTTCCTAAAAATTTGCCTTTAAATATCAGTATGTAAGCGCTATTAAAATGAGAGTTGCTTGACCTCCAACTCTCCACCCTCTGCATGGTTCTTTCTCGGTGGCAGTGGTGGGGTGGCCGTGGTGTGCTGAGGGGCAGGGCAGAGGCTTCTCCCCTTCCCACTCCCTCTCCTATAGGGAGTAAGTCCGGTGGCTGGGGGATCATACTCCGGTTTGCAGGGGTCTACTGGCCAGGACCCTGACAGAAAAGAAAAAAAAGCAACATACTTTAGAAAATCCTTCTACATAGAGCTGTTCCTTTGTATGAAATATCTTCTCCCCCAAAGTCTCCACCCCAAAAGAAAAATCCCAAGTAAGACTACAAATCTTGGAAACAGTTACAATTCTTAGTCAATAAAAGTCCCAGAAGTTTTTCTTATCACATCCGGATGCAGAATTTTATTACATTTCACTGAAAATAAGTTCGTAAATTGGCCTACAAGCTGTCCAGTAAGGAACACAGCTGCTGTAGAGTTTCAAACTGACTCCAGCATGACAAGCACTCTTATAAGAACTAAAGGATCAAGTTTTTCTAAGAGATCAAGATCAAACACCAGGGGCTTGAAAGGAGATCTGTCTTTCTTACTCATTTTCAGAAGCAAGAAAAGAATTCTGGGCCAGAAAGATCAATCAGTGGTTAAGGCACTTGCCTCGCACAGGGCCAACCCTCTGCTCAGTCCCAGCACTGCATAGGGTCTCCTGAGCACTCTCAGGAGTGATCCCTGAGAACAAAGCAAGGAGGATGCCTGAGCACCACCAGGTGCTGCCAAGAAAAGAAAAAAGAAAAATAGAGCAATCACTTGCAAAATCTTGGCAGCTCCTAATATTGTGCCCTATGGCCATCACTCCACCTGCCCCAGGATGGGGTACGGTTAATCCCCCAAAATTCAAACAGACTAAGGAAGAAACAGAACATCAGTTGCAAAGGTCATACATAGAAGAGTGAAGGTGTTGGGAGCTACTGCCGAGCCTTGAACAGCAGGATTTGACTTGCATGGGTCCACCTTTGCACAGATTATCTTCTAGTCGTGCTTCTGCAGTCCTAGATTCAACCAGCAGCAGATTTTGGTAAATTGATTCCTCAGATCTAAATTTTCTTTTTTTAAAATTTTTTTTATAATTTATTTATTTTTAATTACTGAATCACTGTGAGGGTACAGTTACAGATTTATACATTTTTGTGCTCATGTTTCCCCCATACAAAGTTCGAGAACCCATCCCTTCACCAGTGCCCATTCTCCACCACCAGTAAACCCAGCATCCCTCCCACCCTCCCCAGTCCCGTCTCCCCCCACCCCACACTGCCACTATGGCAGGGTATTCCCTTTCGTTCTCTCTCTCTGATTAGGTGTTGTGGTTTGCAATAAAGGTGTTGCGTGGCCATTGTGTTCAGTCTCTAGTCTACATTCAGCACCCATCACCCTTCCCCCGCATGACCTCCAACCACATTTTACTTGGTTTTCCCTTTTCTGAGTTGCCCAGAATGAAAGACCAGCCTCCAAGCCATGGAGTCAACCTCCTGATACTTATTTATACTATTCTTGGGTGTTAGTCTCCTAGTCTATTGTTCTATATTCCACAGATGAATGCAATCTTTCTATGTCTGTCTCTCTCTTTCTGACTCATTTCACTCAGCATGATATTTTCCAGGCTGATCCACTTATATGCCAACTTCATGACCTCATTTTTTCTAACAGCTGCATAGTATTCCACTGTATAGATGTACCAAAGTTTCTCCAACCAGTCATCTGTTCTAGGGCACTCGGGTTTTTTCCAGATTCTGGCTATTGTAAATAGTGCTGTGATGAACATATAAGTGCAGATGTCATTTCGACTATACTTTTTTGCTCCTCTGGGATATATTCCCAGCAGTGGTATTGCTGGGTCAAATGGGAGCTCAATTTCTAATTTTTTTTTTTACTTTTTTTTTTAAATTTATTTTATTGAATCACCAAATGGAAAGTTACAAAGTTCTCAGGCTTATATCTCAGTTACACAATGCTCAAACACCCATCCCTTCACCAGTGCCCATATTCCACCACCAATAAAAACAAAAACAAAAGCAAAAACAAACAAACAAAAAAGTATACATCCCAATCCTCATCCCCCAACCCACCCCGTACGTGAGTGATAATTTCACTTCCTTTTCTCTTTACCTTGATTACATTCCAGATTTCAACACATAACTCACTATTGTTGTTAGAGTTTCAAAACAGACTCACTATTTTTGTTGGAATTTATCCCCTAAGAATACAGCTCTATTAACAAGGAAATATTTGATAATAAGTTTTCCACTGATGAGAATGAAGAGATAAAATGTCGCGCAGCCGCGGTAGCGGCCGCGCGGTTTACAATTTCTGTATTATAGTAATTAAGTCCGCAAAGATTTAAGTTTGAAAGTGAATCATTTCCCTTCCTGGAACAGCATGTAGCCAAAGTTAGTTCACAGTCTCCACACATGGGTGCAAGCACAGGCACCCGGGCCGAAAACCCGGCCGGCCGGAGCCGAGCACCGGCCTGGGCTGGGGCTGGCCCTGTATCCCACGACTCTTTCAAGTTCAAAGCACACATTTTTTTTTTCGCGCCACAAGTTCATACCTTCTCAACGGACCCACAGAATGTCGGACACCACGCCTTCTCCCGGAGGGGAGAGAGACCAAGAAGGAAGGTTATTTCCTCCGTTAGCCGGCAAGGGGCAAAAGCTTAGTTCACAGTCTCCATACATGGGTGCAAGCACTTGCTGGAACCCCAATTCCTAAAGCTGTCTCTGGTTCCCGCTCGTTCCACATCCACCGGCTCTGCAGAGGCATGGGCACCCGGGCGAGCCTCAATTTTTAATTTTTTGAGAATCGTCCATATTGTTTTCCAAAAGGGCTGAACCAGTAGGCATTCCCACCAGCAGTGTAGAAGGGTCCCTTTTCCCCCACATCCTCTCCAACAGTGGTTGCTTTTGTTCTTTTGGATGTGTGCCAGTCTCTGTGGTGTGAGGTGGTATCTCATGGTTGTTTTGATCTGCATCTCCCTGATGATTAGTGATGTAGAGCACTTTTTCATGTGCCTTTTGGCCATTTGTATCTTTTCCTTGGGAAAGTTTCTGTTCATTTCCTCACCCCTTTTTTTGATGGGGTTGGATGTTTTCTTCTTGTAGAGTTCAACCCAGTGCTTTATATACCATTGATAATAACCCCTTATCTGATGGGTATTGTGTAAAAATCCTTTCCCATTCTGGAGATAGTCTTTGGATTCTGGTCACTGTATCTTTTGCGGTGCAGAAGCTTTTTAGTTTAATGTAGTCCCATTTGTTGATCAGATCTAAATTTTCAATGCCAAGGGCAGACTATAAGGAATTAGAAAGAGCTTTCGGTATGCAAGTGGAGTTGGGAGTTGAGAGTGGCAGAGAGATGATATTTCTGAAATCAATTCCCACAGATGTTTAGGAAGAACTGCAAATGTTCTCTAGAGTTAAAAGGATCTAGGCACACAATAGGGTTAGGCACCCTAATGTCTGTGGAGGTAGGCACCCTAATTTCTTTGTTGTTTAAGAGTCTAAGTCTACTGGTTTGGAAGATCTTTAGCTGTGTAGATAAATCACTTCAGGCATTTTGCAAAACACCCAAGCCAGAGTCCTGGCCTAGAGTGATTGCAGTAGAAGATTCTGGGCTTGGTCATGGTGTGCTACCATAGTTCCCCAAATCTTCTCCTGTGCAACTAGGCTTGAAGACCTGTCATTTCTGATTGTGGGGCATTCCCAAGGAGTGCTCAGGAGGCCCAGTTTTCTTTCTTGTAAATTCTAGGCCAACCCAGATCAGAAGTTTGATATGAGGGCCTGAAAACGCAGGTGGCCACATGTGAAATGTGTGCCTTTACCCCTGTACTATCAATCTGAACCTCGCAGTCTTCTTTCTGCAAGTTTCTAAGCTTCCAGGGGCCTGTGCTGTAGAGGCTGTACAGCATGTGCACCACCTTCTGGGAAGCCATCCCGCTCTCCCACCAGCTGCCCTTGTTCTGAGAAACAAGCCAAGTATTTTCTCCCACATCCATCTTTTCTGGATCCTGGGATTTTTCCTCCTTTTTGGTTTGGTTTAGGGCCATAGCCAGTGGTTCAGGTCTTACTCCTGGCGCTGTGTTCAGGGGAACTTGTGGCTGTGCTTAGGAATGACTTTATGTGGTGCAGAGAGTAGAACTCAGGCCAACCGCTTGCGAAGCAAGCACCTACTCAGTGTTCTACTGCAGCGTCTCTCTAGTTCAGGATCTTGGTTTTTGACCCCATTTCCTATTTTCAACATACCAAAAGATCACCACAGATAGGACCTCAGTCCCATCACAATGATACCTGGCAGGCAGGGTTCTTAACCTTTTAAGTCCCACGAATCTCTGGAGAGAATCTCATGAAAACTGTATCTCTCTTTAGATATAGTTTTTCCTGTATATGTATATATACATATATATATATAAAATCTCCATATGTGTATATATATATATATATGTATATGTAGCATTGTAGCACTGTCATCCCATTTTTTATCAATTTGCTTGAGCAGGCACCAGTAACGTCTCCATTGTGAGACTTGTTACTGATTTTAACATATCAAATATGTAATGGGTAGCTTGCCAGGCTCTGCCGTACAGGCGGGATACTCTCGGTAGCTTGCCGGGCTCTCCAAGAGGAACGGAGGAATTGAACCTGGGTCAGTCGTGTGCAAGGCAAACACCCTACCCTATGACTGCTATCGCCCCAGTCTTAGGTATATTATATGTATATATGTATATATGTGTATGTATGTGTATATGTATATATGTATGTGTATATGCATGTGTATATGTACTATATATACACATATGTGTGTATATGTACATATATACACATCCCTGGAATATACATCAAATCTCCATTTGATTTACTATGGGATATACATATCATATGTATGTACATATATGTGAGTATATATATACATATATATACACATTCCTGGATGTATAAATCAAATCTCCATTTGATGTACCATCCAGAATTTCATTGGTGTGGGAAACAATCAGATATTCTCAGACAGCCTGATGACTATATCATTCTATATCCATTTTCATGGGTCCCTGAATTTCTGACTCTAATAAAAATTCCATTTTGTTTCATCATGGTCTAAATGTTTAACACATATCCCAGAATGCAGAACTTAGACTGGTGAAAAGAGCCAGGATTGAGAATGAAGACTGGGGTTCCAGTCCTGGTTGCACTTCTCAACAAAGGCATTTAGTAATGATGGGATCATGTTGTGTCTGTTTAATCACAATATCTTCTCCGCCATGCTTCTGTGTTTCCTTCCACTTCCAGGAAGACTTGGCACATTCCTCGCACACCCAGTGGTATTATTGGGATCCTATCACCCAAGGGAGTTTATTTGTTTGTTCACTTAGCCTGAGAGTCTTTAATCAAGAGGCCTTAGGGATAACAGTCTAAGGTTCTTGGAGCCTGGCTGAGACACAGACAAAGGGACTGCACACAATGTCCTACTTGGATGACTCAGAACCTGATTTTGGGAGGGGCAGGTGGAAGCCCACGAACCCACCATACACTGCCACAGTCCTTGGTGAGGAAAGGCTGGAACTGGAAACAGATGTCTGAGAAGAATCTCCCAGACTTCATAGTCATTGCCAAGTCGGCCACGGGCTTGGCAGGAACCAGGCAACTGGTGAGTGCCAAGTGGTTTGGAGCGGGAGAGCTTCCTGGCCTCTGAGCACAGGGATGCAGGAGTTTCTGTATTCCCAGCCTCTCAGGCCATCCTGCTGCTAGAACTCTGACCTGACGAATGTGTCCAGCCCTGCTACGGGAGTGGGTCTGATGGTCCTGAGGGGCTCCAGGTGGGTGCCTCACCAAGAGAGCACAGACTTACTTAGTCATTAGCTGTGGGGGCAGAAGGGAGCATGTATAGGAGGGAAAGTATAGTGATTCTGTTTCCAGTCAATCTTCTACCCCTTAGTCTAACCCCAGCCCACTTTCCCTGACTTCCAGATAATCCAAGAGAGCAAGGTGAGATGTGCGTAGGGAGGAGAGAGGCAGCAGTGTCTGTCTTGGGCACCAGTTCCTGCTCCTTGTGTTCACTGTGTGATGAGCAAAATGCTCTAGTGCCTGAGGAAAAGAAGAGTCTTTCCTCTTGAGCAATAGAGAGCAAACGATGAAGAGGAACCTCTGTCCAGAATGGTCATGTGTGTGCATGTGGGAAACTATCCGGTATTTTCAGAGAGCCTGAGGACAAGCTCCTGTCAAGGGCAGAGGAAGAGTGAGGCAAGAAAGTGTGCCTAGAGTTTGCACAGAACACTGACTACACCACACCGAATCTCCTCTCTCTCTCTCTCTCTCTCTCTCTCTCTCTCTCTCTCTCTCTCTCTCTCTTTCTTTTATTCCATTCCTTTCCTCCCTTTCATCTCTCTGTTTCTCCCCTTTCCCTCTTCTTTCTTTCCTCTTCTCCTTTCTCTTCTCCTTTTTCTCTGACTGTTTCTCTCCCCTATTTTTTTCTCTCCCCTCCTGTCTCTATCCTCTTGTGCTTCTCTCTCTTCTTTCTCTCTCCTTCTCTCTCTAGTTTCTCTTTACCTCCCCAGGGACTGACAACAACTTAATTCTAGACCAATTTAGAGAGTGCTTTTGTTTTTTTTTCATCTGGTACACACTACATAGGATTATGCCTGCTAATCACACAGGTTGTCCGGGAGCCTCCAGATTACTTAACAAAAGGTCCCTTGCTCCTGTCCTTTAGGAATCAGAGCAATCCCTGTGGGACATGTTATGTAGGGGATGAAAAACATGATGGTCTTCAAGTTCTACCCCCACAGAGGTCTCTGGTCCCCATACTGCTGAGATTCTAAATCAGAAATGGCTCTGATGGTTGTTGGGTTATGGAAACCACAGCAGGAGGAGAAGATAACGCCACAGCAGCCTTCTGACCACAGATGACACTGCTGGATGCCTGGGGCTGGGGGAGGGACACACGTTCACAGCCCTTGAGCACATCTTTCCTTGTTTGGTCCTGCTGGAAAGGAATCATTCCTGCTAGCATCCCAGGCAGCCGCAGAGCTAAGTGGCTTGCCTTTTGTTTCCTCCTGATTCCTCATCACTGTTCATGGACTGTTTTGCAAGTAGCTTCCAGCTGGGACAGAGGAATATACACAAACAGTATATGGATTTCTAAATATTTATTTCACGGAAAAATAAAGATAGGTATCTCCTAGCTTCTTCCCATAAACCAAGTGATTTGTGTTTCCAAGATGGGACACTTCTTACTGTCTTTAGAGTGAATGGTTTTCTTTCTTTCCTTCCTTCCTTCCTTCCTCCTTCCTTCCTTCCTTCCTTCCTTCCTTCCTTCCTTCCTTCCTTCCTTCCTTCCTTCCTTCCTTCCTTCCTCCTTCCCTCCTTCCTTCCTTCTTTTCCTTCTTTCTTTCTTCCTCTTTCTTTCTTCCTCTTTCTCTCTCTCTTTCTTTCTTTCTTTCTCTCTCTCTCTCTTTCTTTCTTTCTTTCTTTCTTTCTTTCTTTCTTTCTTTCTTTCTTTCTTTCTTTCTCTCTCTCTCTCTCTCTTTCTTTCTTTCTTTCTTTCTTTCTTTCTTTCTTTCTTTCTTTCTTTCTTTCTTTCTTTCTTTCTCTCTTTCTTTCTTTCTCTCTCTCTTTCTTTCTTTCTTTTTCAGTTCCAGCCTTTTTAAAATACTTTTTTTTAATTGAATCACAATGATATACACAGTTACAAAGTTATTTATGACTGGGCTTCAGTCATATAATGTTCCAACACCTGTCTCTTCACCAATGTACATTTCCTACCACCAAGGTCCCCAGCTTCTCTCCCTCCCACCCCCACCCCCCACCTGCCGCTGTGGCAGGCACATTAAAAAACTTTTTCTGAATGCTCCGGACCCGAATTGGGGCCAACAACACCGGGGAGCTGGAAGGAGGAAGTGCAGCCAGCACACCTTCTCCAGATGGAGCCCTGGTGACACTGAGCAGCAACTAACACGGCTCCGGGATTCGGGACTGGGACACATCCAAGCCGCGCGGCCACGTTAGCAGCTGCGCGACCTTTTCTAAAACCTGAAAACATACAATCTTTTAATGGAAAACTAATTATCAAATGCTTCCTTAATAGGGTTATCTTGTTTGGGGGTATAACTCCCACAACAATAGTGAGTTTTGTGTTGAAATATGGAATGTAATCAAGGTGAAGAGAAAATGAAGTGAAATTCATCAGTTATACAGTTGGGGTGGGGGGCGGGGGGTATACCGGGGATTTTGGTGGTGGAATATGGGCACTGGTGAAGGGATGGTGTTTGAATACGGTATAACTGAGACATAAACCTGAGAACTCTGTAACTTTCCACATAGTGATAAAATTAAAAAAAAATAAATAAAAATTTAAAAAATAATAATAATAAAAAAACTTTTTCTGGAGAGAAGCCTTCATGCTCTGCACAAAATTGCTTTCCAGGGTATTAGATTCAGAGAGAGGAAACAACAGTTGACAGTTAATGAAAGGTGACAGTGGCCTCTGAAGAGCCCATTGAGCTAGGAAGGTCTCTGATCTGCCCAGCTCCAAATTGGACACTGGTCAGAGTGACCAAGGAGCATCACTATGAGTCCTGAGAACTCCCAATATTTTGTGTGGAGCCTTCAGCTTCAGGGTTTTGGTTTAATGAGGTGAAATGCATTGTCACCAAGGATGGCAACACTTTGCTAGGATGTTTCTTACAAGCCAAGGAGGAAATTAGATTTTACACAGACCACTGAGGAAGGGTTCACACAAGAAGGGTCTTCATTCCTGGTGGAGTGAGAGATGACACAGACCCTTCCAAATGCCCCTCACTGTGCCGTAGAGATTTCTGTATCATTCGCAGTTTCACCAAGAGCCAGAAACCATGCCACTTACAAGAAACTTTATAGATACGCTCAGTATATTTTACTTTGAAGTATTTGGTAGTTCTATGGATACAGAAATAGGTATTTACTGTTAGCTACAGCTGAAGAACCAAAAAGGCAAATACAGAGTACTAGACTGCTAAGAAGGTAGAAACCAGAAGAAGCAATGAGTATTCTCCCAGGGCTGTGGAGAGCTTGGAATTATTAAACTTTGGAACTCTGAGGAGAACTCCAAGTTTCACAGAGGATACCCTTCAGGCATCCAAAATACTCATTGGGGGTTATGAAGAAGTGACTGGTGCTGGGCAAATGACATTGAGGCCTATCCTGCTGTTTCCAGAGGGCGGCTACCATCAGAACAAGCAGTGTTAGTATGGCCTTCTGACAGAAATAGGAAGCTGCAAGAGGAAGGTCCTTCTTCTTTCTCAAACCTGTCTCCAGCACCCTCTATTGGCAGCAACGAGCAGTCTGATAAGAGGAAACGTTGACACGCCCAACAGCCTCAGCATCAAAGGCAAAGAATTGAGACTGAGAGACAGTGGTTCAATAACTTGCACACTTGTTTCTCCCTTTCCTTTACCCACCACTGCAGGCTGGAACTACACCCTATAAAGTGGTAGAACTGGACTCTTATGTGTTTGGGTTTGGTTTGGGGCCACACCCAGTCATGCTCAGGGCCTATTCCTGCCTCTGAACTCAAGAATTACTCCTGACTGGCTCAGGGGACCACATGGGATGCTGGGGATTGAACCTGGGCTGGCTGTATTATCCTAGGTTGGGTTATCCTACTTTCTGTAATAGCCAGCCCCAGTGGAACTGGACTCTTGAAATGGTCTCCTTGAAATGGCGAGGCTTAGGCAAAGAATAGATTTACTGGGGGCTAATAAGATAATAACTTGACCTTCACAGGGGTTCTTGCACTACTGACATTTAGGGATAGGAAATTTGGGGGGGGGGGCGAGGGCTTTCTTATGCATTGCAGGATGTGGAGTTATATCCTCAGCCTATAACCACCTGAGACTTGTGGCACATCAACTCTCCCATTTCCACCCCATTCACCTCAAATGACAACCTGAAAAGCTTCAGAGGCATGAAAGGTCAGATATGAGTGTCCTTACCTTACAGGCTAGCAAAGGGTGAGAGAGGAAACTACCTCTCCACCACCACCATGAAGCCCCCTCTGGACAGATGCCACCTTAGCCCTCATTGACTAGACTTCACTGCTTTATCACCATACACCAGATTCTCCCTTTACTTTATCCATCTCTGCAGGTGGTGGATAGCCACCATGACAGCACTCATCTTCAAATGTTGGGAGGGGAAGGCCAGGGTTGCTACAGTTGACTGGCAGAGAAGGGAACCTTCCCTCGCCCTTAAGCTAACAATAACGTTCCTTTTATTTTTCTTTGAAAGTGGCCAGCTGTTGCCAGGAATACCATATAAAACATCTTTATGAAGTGAACACAGGCCCCAACAGCTTATACAAGCTGGCTCCATCCAGAGTGCCAGTGTTTCTAATTACTGCTGGAGTCCAGTGTCCCACGCAAGCTCCCCAACACCACTGTTCCCCTGCCCCAACACACACCCTCTCCTTCAGGTTTGACTTTTGGCTAACCTGCATGGTGCCTTGGTGCCTGGGACTAATAAATGGGCCTTATGCTTCTCAAGGGTCTGGAAGGGCAGAAATAAAAGTCACTTCCAAGCAGCCGCGTTCCAGCCTGAACATAGATTACTCAGAGCAGGAAGAGAAGCTTATCATTCCCTTTGCTCTCTAGCCAAGCAGAGCAGCACTTGCAAAGTGTCCCTCTGAGGAGGGGGAGGGGCCTATTGGAAATCACCCTGCAGTGAACCACTGCATACCCACCGTTGTCCTTGGGAGATAATCAACAGAGTGTCCCCATCCAACACAAATCACAACCAATGGCAACTACCTTTACATTCCTCCAGGCTAAAGCTTCTTGGTACATAGTTCAAGGCCCAAGATGAGAGCATTGTGGTTGAATGGGATAAAATAGGAACAGACAGGAAAAGAAATTTCTGCATTTGAATGGGAACATTTGTGTGTGTGCGCACATGTGTGCTCTATCCAACACCTCTCCTGTACAGCTGCTGGAAGCCAAGTTCGTGGCGATGCACACCGTTGGCTAACCCTGTAGTCTGATGCTCTCACTCCTAGACTGATTACTTTGAAGAACAAGGCCTTAGAACTCAAGCAAACCCAAGATTGTTTTGCCCAATGTTTCCTTTTGATAAGTGAAATTAAGATCCAAAGACATTTGATAGGAAATCAAGTGCCTCACCCATAGTCAACTTGCATAAAGGCTCAGAACTAGAATTTTCTGGGAATATGGAAATTGCACATTCCTCCATGTCACTACCACATCTTGGCTGCTTCTCCAGTAGCCAGGCCAGAGTGGACAGTACCAGCATGCTTGTCCTGACCTGTCCTTCCAGGAAGAAGGCAAGTGTGTGTTTGTCTCCACGCCTGTCCTCTTTGCTATGCCATCAAGGATGAAGGGTCTGGGTCCCCCAGCAAAAAGCCAGATTATGGCCCTTGCATTCCGCTGACCTCTTGAGTGAGAAATCATCATCTGTAACCCCACCTGTGGTCCTAGTAGAGAATAAAGCCAGAAAAAATGGCAAAATGTGTTATGTAAATATTTGAAGATTTATATTTCCCCTATTTATTGATGTTCAGCATTTCTAAACTTAAATCTAGATCTTTGCAGCTTAGAATTCATTAGTAAATTGAATTGTTTTGCCATTGTTCTGGCATTGTTTTGTCCAGGACTGTTGGAATTAAAAAAAAAAAGTTTTTTTTCATGTCACTCAGCATAATGCTAGAATGGCAACTGAACTGGTATACTTCTGCCACTCACTAATTAAGTGACTGAAAAAACAATGGAAAAATATAGGTGCTGACTTTTTAAATGAAAAAGTGGCATCTAGGGTCAGTTGTTTCCAAAAAAAAAAAAAGAGGTAGGGTTGCTTTTTTTTTTTCTTATCTTCTTGTGGATTGTCACAGCACCCAGGAGGGCAGCTGTCCTTTCATGGACACATGCCAGAAGATAAGAACAGCTATGACCTCAGGTTTTTACCAGGGGCTAATTTCAAGTTCCTTGAAATGACATTTCTCAAGGATCCTGAGAGACAATGATGTGTTTGTTTTAATTTTATTTATTTTTGCTTTTATAGGTCACACCCAGCAATGCTCAGGGGTTCCTCCTGGCTCTGCACTCAGGAATTACTCCTGGCTCAGGGGACTATATGGGATGCCAGGGATTAAACCCGATCCAAGGGATGCAAGGCAAATGCCCTACCCACTGTACTATCACTCCGGCCCCAATGTGTTTGGTTTAGAGTCCAGTGTCCTGACTTTGGGATAGGGAAAATCTCTAGATTCTCCAGAAATGAGGATCAATTCACAACCTGCAGTGGCTGTGAGGGTAAAATTAGGCAAAATAAAACAGATGACCATACAAACAGCTGTTTATGAGATAGTTATTTTATTTTTATTTTACTTTTAGGTTTTTAGGTGTGTGTGTGGGGGGGGTATGTCTGGTGGGGGCTGGGGGCTATGCTTCCAAGAGATGCTCAGGAGGCCCAGACAACAATTCTCCATCAAACAAGACAACAGTTCAATGCAAAAGCCTGGGAATGTTGTGTGCTTGGGTCCTGCAATGCTGGGAATTATCTGGACCACCCAAGGGGTGCCGGGGGCTTTCAGGGTGGTACCCATGAAGCTCAAGGAGAGAGGCAGTCATTTTTAAAAGGGGGGTTCAAAGAAACCCATCTAAAGAAGAGCACTCCCTTGTATATTGAAGGGCATGTCAAGATCATGGAAGTGTAGGTGTTCAGGCATGATGAAGCCATGATTTAGGATTTTTGGATTTAGGAGACCCCTTGGTGCAAAGCAAACATCCTAATTCACACATAACTTCTAGCTAATCAGATAATAACGAGTAAGAACTAACTAGCTCCTATGGGTACAACTCAAATTATAATATAAATATTCTTGAAAACTCAATCATAAGGAAACCAATTTAAAACAACAAAAGGAATTCATGTATAAATTAAAACTAAGACATGGGATAAAGAAGAAAATAATCATCCCATTTCTCCATATTATCACCCTTATTTGAGCATAAATGTTCCGAGACCTTCATTTTTCTTTAGTAGCTTGAAAAAATATCAAAGGGTCAGAAAGATAGTATAGTGGGTAGGATACTTGCCTTGCAGGTGACTGACCTCGTTCAACACCTAGCATCTTGTAAGTTCTCCAAGCTTGCCAGGAGTGATCCCTGAGCACAGAGCACTACAGAATGTGAGAACTACAAGGTGTAACCCTACATCAAATCACAGGCCCCCTTCCCCAAATTGAAAACAATGGCAGGGACAATAACATGTTCAAGGCAAAGATGGTGAATGTGAGGTACAATGATCACAAGTGAAGGCACTGTTTGGTTAGACACAGTGTCTTTGTTTTATAAATAAGTCCCTTTGTTTTATAAATAAGAATTGGGTCTACAGTCCTACTCAAGGTCAGCTTACAAAGGGTTACTATCTCTCTGGCCTAATTATCATGGATAATTTTTGTTTTTTTGTTTTCTTGTTTGTTTTGGGGGCCACACCCGGTAAAATTTAGAGTTTACTCCTGGCTCAGCAATCACTCCTGGACATGCTCAGGGGCGCATATGGAGTGCTGGAGATCAAACCTGGGTCTACCAAATGCAAGGCACCGACCTGCTGTACTATCTCCACAGCCCCTAACTCTTTTTGTTGTTGTGTTTTTCTGTTGTTAATTTCTTGGGGGGACTGGAGTGATAGCACAGTGGGCAGGACGTTTGCCTTGCACGCTGGCTGATCCGGGTTCGATTCCTCTGCCCCTCTCGGAGACCCTGGCTAGCTACTGAGAGTATCCCACCCGGATGGCAGAGCCTGGCAAGCTCCTCGTGGCATATTCGATATGCCAAAAACAGTAACAAGTCTCACAATGGAGATGTTTCTGGTGTCCGCTTGAGCAAATCGATGAGCAATGGGATGACAGTGACAGTGACAATTTCTTGTGGGTGGTGGCTATACCCAGTGCACAGGGACTGCTTCAGCTCAGTGCTCAGGAGTCACTCCCAGTGATGCTAAGGGGACTATGCCAGGTGCTGAGCCTACTTCATACACAGAACGTGCTCACATTTATGAGCTACCTCCCCAACTTCAAGTACTCTTGTGAGTCCTCTCCTGAGAGTACTGAGTCCCAGGAGTGATGGTTCTTAGGACAGAAACTACCAAAGTATCCTCATCACCAGTTTTGCTCAGTCCACATTCATCTCTGCAAACTAAGGACTGTGGACCCCTGTGTCAGGAAGCTGGAGGCAGTGCAGCCCCACATAGACTGGACTGAGAGCTGATGCTTTGGTTGCACTGTCCCAGGAAGGAAGCAGCATATGGGGGACAAGGGGAGTTTGAGAGGCTCTAGTGTATTTGTCACTCCCGCTGGGAGCCACCACCACCTCCTTAGTTCATTTGAAAAAGAGCCTCAAAGGCAAAATCACATTTCAAAGACCTGGGTAATTAGCCCCTTATTCTCGCCTCCCTGGCTGCTTGGACTCATCTATGGTTCAAATATGACTTGGTTTTCTCACAGTTCCAAATTCGCAAGGGTTGCCATTCTATCTTGCTTGCTTGGAGAGAAAATAGAATAAACAAATCTAGAAAGACAATCCAGGGAGTACATGGTGACTAAAACAAAGAGAAAAGTATAAGGAATTACATAATAATTTTGACCACTTTGAAGTGTAGGGATATATTCTTGAGGAATGCAAAATCAAACAGATGCATGTATAGACACCAGAATATATAATATGCAATTTGCACCAATATATGGTGGGAAGGGGGAAAAAAAAAACCCCGAAAACCTCAGCTAATGGAAATTTCTCCTAAAGTTTGGCAAAAGGCCACCCTCCAAAAGCTAGGATTTGGGAAAGAAGATTGTAAACAACGTGGTGGTGTCTGGTTTTACATTACAGATTATTTGCAGATATCCAACTTTGATTATAGCTTAGCTTTTTAGATTTTTATCGCAGAACCATATTTCAAAGAGCCCTAGCATGCAGATGATGGTCGAGAAGCTTGTAAAAATAAACTCTTGGACTTCTTTAAGCCTACAAAAATCAAAATAAAAACATTGTACAAGCTGAGAACTGCTTGCCCCAGTACCCCCACCCCATCTTGCACCCCATACCCCACTTCATTTCTCTGAGTTTTATTCTGAGTTGATGAGATCTTTGTGCCCTGCAGGCAGAGCTGCATTCCCTTTACTGGGGAGAATTGTAGATTCAGAATCAACTATGAACACTGCAGAAGAGAGACGTTAGCTCCAACTCCTAACTACCCTGGATAGGGCAATTTAGCCTTGGTTGGTGGGGTAGCATTGTAGCACTCTCGTAGCACTGTCGTCCCATTGTTCATTGATTTGCTCGAGTGGGCACCAGTAATGTCTCCACTGTGAGACTTGTTACTGTTTTTGGCATTTTGAATATGCCACGGGAAGCTTGCCAGGCTCTGCTGTGCAGGTGGGATACTCTCAGTAGCTGCCAGGATCTCCAAGAGGGATGGAGGAATCGAACCCGGGTCAGCCGTGTGTGTGCAAGGCAAACTCCCTACCAGCTTTGCTATTGCTCCAGTCTTGGTGGGGTAGCCCTGGAGAAATAAATGGTGACAAAGGCTCATTTGACTCCTCTCGAGAGAAGCCCCGGTCCTTCCTTCATAGCTGAATGCAGAGCTGAGATCTGGGGCAAAAGTGAGTCCCCACCCTGGGTTACTATACGGAAGGGGGCAAAGACTCCAAAAGTAGCAGCAGACTGGAAGGGGCAGGGGTAAGCAGTCAGAGAGAGACCCAGAGGGAGGATGAGTAGGCAAAGCGACACTTTCAGAGCCACCCAGCTTGGCAGAAGGGTGACCAAAGCAACTGATTCGTAGCAAGCGTTCATTCAGGGGGTGCCCCACGGATTCCAGCTGTTGTCAGGCAGATGTCGTTCACCAGTTGATGCACTGACACATGTTGTTTTCATCCTGCAAAGCTTTAGAAAGGAGACAAGGTAAGAGTAGATGGGGGAGCAGTAGGCAAGCAAACCCTCACTTGTTATATTCAGGGACTGTTGGGAGATTCCTGCCATTTCCCCCCACTTGGCCCACCTTGAACCTAATGCTCTCTCTCCAAAGACAATCTGTCTATAGGACCGAAGGAGACGAGCAGGCTCAGAGAGGAAATAGTTTCTGCTGGATGGGACTGCCAGCCGCTCCCTGAATGTACAGGCATAGAGGAGGCGTGGCCCGCTGGGAAGAGCTCTGAGGTAAGTGAGCAGCTGGGGGTGGGGATGTGGGGGATAGCACGAGGAGCTCTGCAATGCCAGCTTCTCTCCAGCTCTTCTCACCTCTTCTTCCGACCCACGGCCGGCGCATTGCCCCCTGAGCCACTGGCCCAGCTCTTCTCGCCTCTTCTACCACTGGACCCTTTCAAGCGGAGTTCCTGATCCTGCCCTGCAGAAGGGATCAGACAGACGAGAGCGCGGGATCAGAGCTGTCATGGAAGTATTTGCTGTCATCAGTCACTGGACTGACAGCGGATGAAATAGACCACGTGGCCCTGGACGCTGTCCTGGAACACACGGGATCTGGTTCAGCTCTTGCCAACGAGCGTGATGATGCTTCACCCCTGGTCATCCCAAAGGGCAGGGAAGGAGCTTTTCCCAGAGGCGTGGGGGAGGCGGGGTGGGGGTCCTGCACAAAACTGCCACACTCACTTCCTCTCAGGATTTTGAGGGAAGGTGCCCGCATTTGCCGTGCAATCAGCCTGAACTGAAACACTCTTCCCTGGGTGCCAAGATCTGGGGACTTGAGTTTCCTTTCCCCCGGGCAGGACTCCCATGAGTCACTGGGAACCGGATCAGCGCCAGCTTAGTGGTTTTACTTGAGGGGAACCTACAGGAAATAATTTAAGAAGATAATAAGGGGGATTTTTCCTGTCTAGAAATGAGGCCCATGGGTCTTTGCAAATGACATTATTCCCTCTTATTCAGAAATGAGGGTAGGCGAGAATCTCAGCCATTATCCACTGTCCAGCAGAGGATGAACTTTGATGACCTGGACACTGCCAGGGCACCCCTGCCCCCATCAGGACTCAACTTCCTACCAACCAGGACCCTATAGTGAGGGCCCTGCCCCCGCCTGCTCATTCAGTCAGTTTCCTTTCTTTCCCTTTAGACCTCGCCCATTTTTTCAAAACTTGGTCATCTTCAGAAACAACATGGTTAACTACCAAGGAGAAAGGGTTTTCATTATTTAGCGCACCACCCTCCTCCCAATAAATCACTTAATTTTTTTTTATTATTCACTGTATCACTGTATCACTGTCATCCCATTGTTCATCAATTTATTCAAGCAGGCACCAGTAACATCTCCATTCGTCCCAGCCCTGAGATTTTAGCAGCCTCTCCTTACTCGTCCTTCTCAATGGTGCCATATTGGAGGCTCTTTCAGGGTCAGGGGAATGCGACCCATTATTATTACTGTTTTTGGCATATTGAATACTCCATGGGGAGCTTGCCAGGCTTAGCCGTGAGGGCAGGATACTCTCGTTCACTTGCCAGGCTCCCCGAGAGGGACAGAGAATGTATATATATATAATATATATAATAGTTATATCTTTCTATTATTGTTATTTTTTCATAAATCACTTTAATGTCTCAAATGACTGGACCTAAAAATGTCACTATTTTTGAAATGCAACATTCAGGGGCTGTCTGGGAATTTTCATTCAGGGAAGAAGAACCATTGACTCGTTTTAACCTAGGAAACTTGAATAACCACAAGGATGCTACCACAGGGGGTAAACTGAGTCCAAACTTTGCATTGAAGAGGCCTCCAGCCCAGTTCAGTCATTAGATGAAGAAATCCATGAATGAATGAGAGAACGGAGCCAGGGAAGTGAAGCTGCCTGGGCCTCAGGCTTTGAGGACAGCACGTGGAGTTCTGGAGCAGCTGAGGCATAGAGAAACCACCCCGAGTAAGTCAGTCCCAATTAAGAGCAGAGAGAAGAAGGTACCTGCAGCCCCCACCCCCAGGGCTCTGGGGAACTGTCCCCCACCCTCACGCCCCACCTCCAGCCCTCAGCATGCCAGGAGCTGGGGCTGCCAGACTCCTGTCTGGGTCAGAACCTCCCTTCCCCGCTGCTCCCCTGTTCTCCAGCACCATCTGTATAATCTTGCCAAGCCTGGCTTTGAAGCCAGGCCGAGCTTTCTCACTCCCACGACAGGGTATGGGGAGAGCATTGCAAGATCAGTCTGGGAGTTAGGAGCCCCCTTGCTTGGTTCTCACGATTCCTGTTTCCGAGTCCCTGGCGGCCATCCTATCTCTGATCAGTGTCCAGTAAACAGAGAAGAGCCTGCTTTCTGCCATCACAGATAAAGTGACACCAGTCCAGGGCTCTATCTGTCACCCTTTCTTTGAAATGAATCCTCCTCCCACCACTGCTTGCCGTCCCTGGAGAGGAATGTGAGGGGGGGTGGGAAGGGGCAGCGCTTTGATTGGGGGGCAGGGAGCGGAGGGTGTGTTGGGCGGCTGGGAAGGATTAAAGCAACACTTCATTTGAGAGCATTTTCATCTTGCTCATCCTGTCATTTTAACCATGGAATGATCATCCCAGAGGGAAAGTCATGGCCTCCGGGAGGGGCGAAGGGTTGTACTGGGATAAGGAAGCTGCGGGAGAGAGCTCAGCTTTGCCGAGGGGCACAGGGAGGGGTGGTGGATGGAGAAGTGGGGTGGGGGTGCACGCAGCCTTTCGCTGCTGGTTTCTTGGTGCCTTTTTTTTTGCTACCCCTTTTGGACTGGAGCAATAGCACAGTGCGTAGGGCATTTGCCTTGCACACAGCCGACCCGGGTTTGATTCCTCTGTCCCTCTTGGAGAGCCTGGCAAGCTACGGAGAGTATTCCACCCGCACGGCAGAGCCTGGCAAACTACCCGTGGCATATTCAATATGCCAAAAACAGTAACAAGTCTCACAATGGAGATATTACTAGTGCCCACTCGAGCAAAACTCCATGAACAATGGGATGACAGTGCTATCCACAGTGCTATTTTGGAAACACCTTCTCTATGTACTAAACCTAGAACTTTAGTTTTCAAAGTGTTTGGCGAGAAGCCACTTCTTGCAGTTGGGTTGGAAAGGCAGCAGGGCTGCCGAAGGGAGCAGGCAGGCTTGGAAAGACTGTTACTCTTGGGAGCATGTGAAAGCAATTCTTGGTGCTGCTTGCCGGTAGAGCCTCCAGTCCACAAGGCACATGTCCATCGAAGCCATTTATACATCGCCAGAACTTCCAGGGATTGCACTACTTAACCTCGTGTGAAACTTTCCTCTCGGTTTTCCCAAAGCTCCACAGAGAGATGAAGTGTATGGGTGGGAAAACCAGTGGGGGTTCCAGAAGCTTCCTTGAGAGCATCTCCTAAGGCTGCTGCCCTCCGGACAGTGACAAAATGAGCGTTTTTAAAGGAATCAGGCTTCGCTGATAGCAAGAGATTTAGAATGAGGCCTGTGATGGATTTTTTATCTCCAATGGTCAAATCACAGCTTAAGGACTTTCATTTTCTACAAGGCACGTTTTTCATAATGTGAATTGGATGTGAGAGGCAGTTCCTTATGGAACATTTCGCTTCTTGGGGCAAAAATCCCAAGGGCTCTGCCTCTTGGAATGGTTTGGTTGCATTGGAAAGTCAACAAACCCTACCATTGGTTCATTCTATTTTTTGACAGCTCTTTAATGAGCACCTAATATGTACCATGGCATAAGCATCATCTACTGGCTAGGAGTGTGGTCCTGGCAGCGAAGGAGCATGCGGGTGGCAGGTTTTCTGTTGGTGATTGCAATTTGCTTTTCTGGCCTGGATACTTGTTGATCTTTATCTGAGCTTACATTGAGCTCAGGATTTGCTCAGTGTTTAACTTTCTCTCCCCTATCTAGTTTCGATAACACCCCCCTTTTTTTATTTTCGGATTGCAAACACAAAATAGGCCAACAAAGGTATCTTTGTTGTTGGAATGCCTGTTGCACACAAATCATTTTTAGCTGGGAGCCCGAGACTCCTAACCCCTCCCTCCAATGATTTCCTCATTGACAGGATATGTTTCGAAGATGATTTTTAAAAAAATAATAATAATGTGCTGTTATGAAGTATTCTAGGAGCACAGTTATCCCATCAGAGCAGTAGTCAGCTTGGATTATTATGGCTATTGTGAGGTTTTGATAAGCTACAGTGAAAGAAAGAGTCTGGTGGGTTTGGAAATCAATTGAGGAAACAGGAGAGCAATCAAAGGTCCATTCCTGGGGTTTTAGGTCCATTGCCTATACTTAGTGTGTTTGCAGGATACAGAAGCCAGGCCACAGGGCAATGTTGCAGACTCGAGTTTCTAATAATTTCGGTTCAAAACCTGAATAAACTGCCTTTGAAAGGAGTGATCTTCTCCTCAATGAAAACATTCAAGAGGAAAACCAGATGGCCTCCTGTCTGGAGGATTAGAGAAGGGGTGTTCTTGGAACGCACGATTTGGTATTCTTCAGTCAACTCAAGACTGTCAGGGAGGGCACAGTGAGTGGGACAAGAACAGAGGCAGACACATGAGGTGGGAACAGTGACGGCCTGGACAGAAAAACCCAAGAGACCTGCAGTGAAGGTCACCAAGTGAAGTCGGTTCCAGTCTCATGCCTAGAGTCTGGCTTCCTTTATCTGTGAGCCCAATATCAATGGGCACCGCCTTAGTGTCCACATCCAAACATGAACAATGCTCAGCTCTTACCCATGTCATTCTCAGTGCTGGCCATTGTCACTCTCGGGCCCCAACTTCATTTCTACCATCTTCTGCTCTCACATTGTGTTGGCCTTAGCTTATCAGATCTCTCCCTTGGCAGAGTCAGAATCTCCGCCCCTGGCTGGCTCCCACTGAATGCTCTGTGCTCTGACCCCATGGGAACAGACCCCACCTGGACGAGTAGTGAAGCCACGTGCTAAGGAAGGCTTCCTGGAGAACCTGATCCTATCTTTATGCACTTAAGCCCTGGTTCACTCGGTGCAAAGCTACAGAGCACTGCTTCTCCCCAGTAGCCCCCTTGGCTGCGGTGTGGGAAGGAAGCCTGGATGTGTTTGTGAGACTCCAAGTCTGTTTGAGAAATTCTGACCACATAAAGGCACGACACTTGGCCCCTTAGTTTTGTCAACCCATTTGTGCTTCAGGGGACTCCTAATCCACATGGTTGCTGCTAATTTATCCTTCATTCATCAAAATATTATTTTGTAAGAGTTTTTTGATGTCTGTGAAGCCTGATGAGTCTCTTAAGGCCTGTCCTGCTTTGTACTGTAAAATGGTATGCTCCCAGCACTGAATGGAACCAGGAGCCAGAAAAGTTAAGGTCTGTGTTTGCAGAGCTTTGAGAACAGCATTGCAAGTGGGTTCCTTCTCCACACTCAAGGCCAGTTGTGTGTATACCAAGTGACAACAGGCAAGTTACATTTCTTTTCTTTTTTTTTTTTTTTTTTTTGCTTTTTGGGTCACACCTGGCTCTGCACAGGGGTTACTCCTGGCTCTGCACTCAGGAATTACCCCTGGCCGTGCTCAGGGGACCATGTGGGATGCTGGGATTCAAACCCGGGTTGGCTGCGTGCAAGGCAAACGCCCTACCCGCTGTGCTATCGCTCCAGCCCCGCAAGTTACATTTCTTTATGTTACTCTTTGGGTCCTGATTTTTGGGATGGTTCTACTCCACTGGAAAGTTGAGCAATCCATACTATTGCTTCATTATCTCTTCTAATAGTTGTTTAATGAGCATCTAGTATGCAGTGGGATTGTTTTAGTCACTGACATACATATATAAACAATGTTCTCTTGCCTTTGAAGAACTCTCTTCTTACTAGAGAAGAGAATGGCCTAAGTAGATTATTTCCTGAAGGATGACCAGGAAAGTACCTGTGAACTGAGGGCATTGGAGTTGAGGAATACCACTCAGTTTAGACTGGAATTGGAAAGAAGTTCAGGGAGGACTTTGGGGGTTTTCCAGAAAGAGTGACACAAAATATGAATTTTCAACTGTTTACACAGTGTGTTTCTCATCAAGCATCTACGATATTTTATAAAAGATGAAAAAGAGTCAGACTGGAGCAATAGTATAGTGGGTAGGGCATTTGCCTTGCATGCAGCTGACTTGGGTTCGATTCCCAGTATCCCATATGGTCCCCTGAGCACTGCCAGGAGTAATTCCTGAGTGCAGAGCCAGGAGTAACCCCTGAGCATCACTGAGTGTGACGCAAAATGCAAAAAAAAAAACAAAAAAGAAGAAGAAGATAGAGAAAAGGAGGAACACGGAAATACTCGAGTGAACAAGAGCTTACCTGTGACCTGTGTGCTTCAAATAAGAAACCCTTGGTATCTACAATTCACCCAAGTGAGAAATCAATCTTATTTTACCCTTTAGGAAGCATACACTTGGATCATGAGGCTCAGAGCTGTCCCAGTGGTTGTTCTGCCAACCCCAGGCGCCAACGCGGGTGGTGAAGAGTACAGGAGCACCAGCAACATCGCACAGAGCTTCACAGGCTGCACAACTCCTGGCTGGCTGAGGCCTTGTGGAAGTTTCATAAGCTTTTTGTTTCATGTATGACTCAAAGACAGTTTTAAAAGATAGTTCAGACCTACCCATATAACAAAAGGTGACGGCACTGGGTGCAAGCTCCAAACCCCAACTTTACTCATCTTCCTCAATTACTAACAGATTTTCCTCATCTCTCTCCCTAATGACAAAAAAAAAAAATGATACCTGCCTAGTAGAAATTTAGTTCGCTAAATATTATTGTAAAGAGGAAAATAGAAATTACATCTACTATTATCCAAAATAACTAATGAAATGTTTTGAATATTTGCCTTTCTGACAGGTGCTGATTAAGTCAAAATCAGTATTTAGGGGTCAGGGATATGGCTCCAGGGTACAGAACACGTCTTGCTGCTGTGGGCCTGGATTTGATCTCTGACATTGTATGCCCTATCTCCCCATCTCCCAACCCCATTCTAGAACCTGTTTGTGGACCCCAAAACAACTGAAAAAATTTTTTTCTTTGTTGAAAAAGTTGCATATTTTGAGCTTCATGATAAAGAATCTAAGTAACTGGGCCTCCTCATTTTATACCTACAAGCCACATGACCAAAAACAATCATGAATTTATTCACCAAACTAATGGGCAGCTGATAAACTGGATCCCAAGCCGAGAGGCATATCACATTTCAGCAAGGTGATCTGAGTTACAACTCTTAGTCTCCCCAAAACTAGTTTGTGCTTTGCTGTAGGATCTTAAAACGGCTTTCCCATACTACTGATGGCAAACTTTGAATTATGAGAGAATTAGACTGTTCCACCCCAATTTAAACACTCAAGATATTATTAGTTCCTTTCTTTGGGATGTGGGGTCGTACCCAGTGGTGGTTAGAGCTTACTCCTGGCTCTGTGCTCAGGGATCACTCCTGGTGGTTATTGCAAGACTCTATGGGGTTCTGGGCACGAAATCAGAGTCAGTTGTTTGCTAAGCAAGCACCCTATCTGCTGTATTATTGTTCCAGCCTCGAAATATTACTAGCTCTCAATAAAATATGAAAAATGAGAACAGTTTTCCAATTAAAATAAAGAGTCAGATTTTTTTTAATATATAAAGGAAGACAGAATTTTCTTCTTTTTTCCCTAAAAGCTTTAGGTTGACCTTGCAACCACTCACTACTTTCAGATCGGAGCAATAGCACAGCAGGTAGGGCGTTTGCCTTGCATGCAGCCACTTGGGGTTTGATTCCTCCATCCCTCTCAGAGAGCCTGGCAAGCTACCCATGGCGTATTCAATATGCCAAAAGCAGTAACAACAAGTCTCACAATGGAGATATTACTGGTGCCCACTTGAACAAATAGGTAAACAACCGGACGACAGTGCTACAGTGCAGCGCAGTTTCCCTAAAAGCTAAAAGGAAAACCAGCTCCACTTCTTTCAAAGAATGATAAATTGCTGTTTTAACTTTATTCTCAAAAGAAGGATATCATTTTACTATGTACTAGTATAGTAGGGTATTCTTTGTGGTTTGGGTGAATATTTGAATTAGTCTTGTGAGTTCACTAAAGTTTGGCTTCAATGTTGTTTAAATTCTTTATCATTCAGAATTCACTATCACTCAGAGAAATGTTCTGAATAACTCAGAATAGCATGCCACTCAATATATATACTTCTTTAAAAGTAGTAAAGAAGTAACTGACCAAATGGAGTCATAAAAATCAGGGTGTTGTGTGACCCTCAACAGGTCTTATAAACTCTTTGAGTCTCAAGTTCCTCTTTGAAAACTGGGAATGATAAGGCTGCCTACTTGAGGTCTCCTGTGGAAAGTAATGCAGCATATCCTTCAGTCCTTTACTACTTGCATCCACATGCCTGGTAATATGACGCTGCAGTTCTTTCCATCAAGCAGTGATGTTTATTTGCACCCTTTTAAATCTGACCTGAAACTGTGACTTGTTTTGGACAATAAAATTGTTCCAATTGTGCCTAAGCCTGCAGAGTCCTTGGCTGCTTCTAATGTCTCTCAGAACCCTGCCTGGCTACTATGTGAACAAATCCAGTCTAATATCCTCAGGTATAAGAGATTGCACGGAACAGGGACAAGCCATTTAGGACAAGAGAAGGTGAGATCATGTATACAACAAAAAGCCCAGCTGAGAAAAGAATTCAGCTGAGCCCAGTTCCAAGTACTGAGCATAAAAATTACAGAGTCAAAAAATTATTAATGGGCGGGAGCGATAGCACAGTGGGTAGGGCGTTTGCCTTGCACGCGACCGACCCGGGTTCGATCCCCGGCATCCCATATGGTCCCCCAAGCGCTGCCAGGAGTAATTCCTGAGTGCAAAGCCAGGAGTAACCCCTGAGCATGGCTGGGTGTGACCCAAAAAGAAAAAAAATTGTTAATGTTAAACACCATTAAGTTTCCAGGTACTTTTGTTATACTGGAAATGCTACTTGATACATTATTTTACATAGGATTACCGAAGAAGTTTAAAGCATTAACATCTGTAAAGTATTCATAACAGTTCCTAGTTCTATGGAAATTGCATTCGTTGTTTTCATCATTTTTAAAGTTTTAAGGGGCTCTCACACTTCTATGATGAAAGCGGGAAAAAATTAAAAATAAAATAATGATAATAATAAAATCATTATCATCATCATCATCATCCCATTGATCATCGAATTTCTTGAGTGGTCTCAGTAAGGTCTCCATTCGTCCTAGCCCTGGATGTTTACTCGTCCTTTTCTTTTTCTTTCTTTCTTTTTTTTGCCTTTTGGGTCACACCCAGCACTGCGCAGGGATCACTCCTGGCTCTGCACTCAGGAATTACCCCTGGCAGTGCTCAGGGAACATATGGAATGCTGGGAATCAAACCCAGGTTGGCCAAGTGCAAGCAAAGGCCCTACCCGCTGTGCAATTGCCGCATTGGAGGCTCTTTCAGGGTCAGGGGAATGAAACCCATCACTGTTACTGGTTTTGGCATATGAATACGCCATGGAGAGTTTTCGAGGCTCTCCCATGTGGGCAGGAAACTCTCTCTTGGCAGCTTGCCAGGTTCTCCCATAGGGAGAACTGATAATAGTAGGCTGATAATAATAAAATAATGATAAAAAATTTTAAAAATAAAAAATAAGAGACATTGGGCCTTGAAAGATGACTTATTGGCATAAAGTGCTTGCTTGGACAGCATAAGGTTATGAATTCAAGCCTTGGCATGGCCCCTTGTGCACTGAGGTGATCAGGATTGCCAGGACAGGCAAAAAGGGCCCGAGGTGAGTTTAAGCCCTGGGGTCCCAGAAAGCATTGAGTTTTGGAGGCAACTCTGACAGTTGCGTTATTAGGGATCTCCAGTGAGAAAGAGCTCAGATGATGGCTGAGTGGCTTAGAAAGTGCCCAGGGCTGACATGAAGTTGTGAGATTATCCCACCTGTTGCTGAACACCCCAGCAAGGGAAAAAATGTTTTGAGTCTCACACATTGACTTTACTGAATTTATTGCACCTATATGTTAGCTCAAACTCAACAATGATCAAGAAATTAAGGGATTAACCTATGGTACCCAGAGTTGGATTTTTGCCATCTGAATAAGCATTTTTTGATTACTGATAAGGCTTTGACCTTGTAGGCACTTATTTTTGGGGCTGGAGAAACTGCAATTATTCTACAGCCATTGCCATGTTGACTCACCCACCAGCCCTACATTACCGATTCCTTAACTAAATCTCCCAGGAGATGTACACCAAGCAGCTAAAATTCACTAGTCCCCATGACTGAAAACTCTGGGGCACCCTCCAGAGGCCAGAAGGCTGACTACACACTGCTGAGGCCCTTGAATCCACACCTACCTCTCACAGCTGCCTCTAAATCAACTCATTGGCCCAGACCATCACTTCTTATATCACTTGTCATCCCATTGATCTTCCATTTGCTCGAGCGGACACCAGTAACATCTCCATTGATCTCTGTTGCCTGCTAGTGTAGCCCATTGGTATCTGCTCACTCCAGGAACACGAAGAGCCTCAAACTGTTCATTCAGGGTTTTGACAAAGAAGTCTGACCATCTCATAGGTGGGCAGCCATGACGTCCCGGTGGAATCCAGTCGGTAACAGCTCTAGTCCAGCAGTCGTCTCTAAATCGCATTACATGTCTGGCCCATCTGATTTTCAACTCTTTGGCAAACGAGACAGCGTCCCTGATCGTCGACGGAGGTTGGAACTCCAGATTTCTTCTTTCACTTGAATGAAATGTGATGTTCCAAGCATAGCTCTTTCGATTCCTCTTTGGGATACCCAAATAGCGTTCTCATCCTGTTTGCATAGGGCCCAGGTCTCTGAGGCATATGTTAGTGTAGGAAGAATGGTGGAGTTGAAAAGATGTGTCCGGAGCCAGAGATTCTTTGTTCTCTTAACCACTTCTTCGACACTCTTGAAGGCGTTTCACGCTGCTCTTTTCCTCCTGTGCAGTTCTGGCGCCAAGTCGTTCCTCATGTTGATTTCTCGACCCTGGTACACATAGCTGCTGCATTTGGAGATGCTTGTTCCATGAAGAGCAAATGGAACGTCAGGGACTAGTTTGTTTTTCATGAGCATTGGCTTGGTGAGATTCAGCTGCAGTCTGACCTTTACACAGTCTCGGTGGAAGTTGGCCAGCATTTGTGTCGCTTGGCTAATATTTGGTGTTATTAGAATGATGTCATCAGCAAAGCTATTGGACCTTTTGTATCTAATAATTTCAACTCTGGAATTGTACCAGCAGTTGTGGCTTTTGTCTGCATTAAAATAAATTTTAAGAAAAGAGATTATAAGATCATTTAAAAAATTTTAAAAGCATCATTTATATTTTTTGGATACCTTCTGAGTGGAAGTGTACTATGTGGAAACCAGACATGTGAGAAGCAAAATTTCCTCAACTTTGTACGTTAGAAATCTACAGTAATTCAAATATAGTCTCAGAATTGAAAAATTTGCTTTTGTTTTTTTCTTCTAGTCACTTGATACATATTTGCATTTTAGTACAATTATTTTTAATGTTTAGGTTATAAAATTAATGGGCTTTGCTATTATTTTGGGTAAGAGGCTTTTGGGACCCTTCTCAAGTAGTACTCAAGGATTACTCCTGGCCTCACTCAGGGAACTCTATTTGGTGCCAGAAATCAAACCAGGGTTGACTGTGTGCTATGCAAGTACCTTAACTTCTGTACTATCTTGCCAGCTTCAACAATAATTGTTTTTATTGCTATTGTTACTCCTACAACTTGTTAGAAGTTATTATATAGTATTATCAATAGAATGAAAAATGTAGAGAATAATTGTACCATCTCAAAAAGATGCATGCATAGTTCTTTTTCCGCAAGTTTTGGAGATTATAGACATCCTCTCTGTTTGTCATTAGGAAATATGTAAGATTTTCAGGACTTTAAGAATGCATCCTATTAGTCAAGTATTTTGTTATAATTTTTTCTACATCATTACCTTTAGTAAAGAAATTTTTGCTTTATAGATAATACTTTGTGCCTTTTTGGGTTTAGAAGCACTTTTTGTACACCATGTCGTTGTCATTTAAAAATCCCCAACAATCTAGAGAGGCATGCCAAGCATGTGTGATTTTCAAAGCAAAAAATTAAAGAAAGCAAGAAAACTAGGAAAGGAATTGGTGCACCCATCTTCTCTTTATTAGTGGCATCACTAGGTTCAAACTCTAGCTTTTTGATATCAGGATATAGACTCCTTCAGCCGCATCTCATCTCTTTTCTACAGCATCCTTAAATGATAATAATAATGGCCAAACAACTATCAGTGCATCTAATTTTTAATCTTAGTGCCTCTGGACAAGTTATTTAATATATCTCATTCTCATTCTTATATATAATAAATGAAATAACATAACATAAACCTCATAGAATTTTAATAATGATTAAATATTCTATGGAGAATTCTTAGCACTGGAAGTATTTGATAAATGTTAATTGCTATTACTATTCTGGTATTATTATTGTTATTATTAGCCTTTAATAGATTGGATCAGATAGAATTTCACTTGTGATTTCTAGAATTTCCTCTAAAAAGGATCTTTTTTTTTTTTAAATTCTTGTGGCAATGCCAATTTCCTTTATTCACTTGATTTGATGCGCTAACTCCACAAATACACCTCAAAATGAAATGAACAAAGATGGACTTACCATAAATTGTGTTTCCTTTTCTTTTATTATTGAAATTTACTACCTTTTGGGGATTGTGGGAAGAGTAAAGGAGCAAAATGTGAGGATACTTTCCTCTCAATGGCTACTTTTTAATTATACAGAAGACTGAGTCTTCAGTGGAAATATATTTATGATGGACAGGAAATTGGGTTAAATTTATCTCATTCTTAAATCCCCTTCAATGGGTCTGAAGAGTGTAAACAACTCACCATAATTCAACCAAAAAGTAATAGCATCTGCAGAAGTCTCTGAGGTGGACTTTTTCCATTGAAAAGTGGTTACCTAGGTTCTAAACAAAGAAAAAGGACAATGCTGTGTGTATTTCATTTCCACTGCACTGCAAGCTTCTCCTACACTTACATAGGACTTAACTATTGCTATTACTCTCATCATCTTTCAACTAAAACCTCCTAAGTCACCTAGAGAATTTTCAACTAAAATGGGTAGAACTGATTTTCTGTACTTTAGGTTCTCTATTATGATGTCCTCATTGCCTCTCCTCTCCCCCATTTTACCCCAGTTAGGTCACCTCATTCTTTAAGGCATATTTCAAAGATTACCTTCTCTAGAAGATTCTAGACTCTATGACTCCTGTCCACTCCCTCAGCTTAAATGAAAGTCTCCTTCTTAGTCGCACACAATTTTTTTTTTTTCTGGCTTGTCTTTCCCTACATGCTACAGACTTGTCCATTCATGTCATTGTTATTCCCAGTTCACCCATGAGATCTTTGAGGGCAGTTGCTAGGACTTATTTATCTTTGTAACTACAACAGCATAAAGCCTAGTAAGAGTTTAATAAATGGTCTTTACATGAATAATAAACTTAGTTGGTCAGATTATTTACTTGCTTACACCAATTACTAACAGTTCCCTTTTGGTTAGCATGCTAGAGCGGATTGCTTTACTATCAACTGCACTTCTTTGCTTGCTTTCTGAAGAATATATTGAGAACTTTTAATGTACAACTCATGTTAGTTCCAAACTTCTCTAGGCTTCACAAGCAACATTCTGAATATCATTTCTATGCTTGGCTTTGTGGACCCTGTGGTATGTGAGGCTCAAACCTAGGGCTTCCTCAAGCAAAACATATGGTCCAGAAAACCCTGAACTACCTCTTTGTCTCAAATCTAGGAAGTTTTAAGATGTAATTTTCAGGAAGAAGTCTTCTGTCCTGGGGCCAGAGAGATTGCAAAGGTGTTAATGTACATGCCTTACATGCAACAGACTCCCTCAACACATGGTCCCCTGAGCATTGCTGGGCACAGCCTTGGAATCCCTGAAACCACCAGGTATGTTGGTGGAGGTCAAGCATTTCCAATATGGCCAGGATAATTACTAGTACTATAGGGACCTACCAGTACCTCAATCTTGGGCCCTCATATTGAACTATTGAACCTCTGGCCTGGTTTCTAAGAAACGCTTAAGGCCACCCCCCACCCAAGTCTCTTAGATACTGCTTGGAAAGCTCCTCCCAAAAGAAATCACCTACCCTTTGCCATAGTTGTGAAATTCTACAATTTTCTTTCTTTCTTTCTTTCTTTCTTTCTTTCTTTCTTTCTTTCTTTCTTTCTTTCTTTCTTTCTTTCTTTCTTTCTTTCTTTCTTTCTTTCTTTCTTTCTTTCTTTCTTTTTTTTTTTTGCTTTTTGGGTCACACCCAGCATTGAAAAGGAGTTACTCCTGGCTCATGCACTCAGGAATTACTCCTGGCGGTGCTCAGGGGACCATACGGGATGCTGGGAATCAAACCCAGGTTGAACACATGCTAGACAAATGTCTTACCCACTGTACTATTGCTCCAGCCCCAAATTCTACAATTTTTAGACATTAAAAACCATGGGTTAGGAGAAAAATTGACAAGAACTGATCTGAAGACTTTGTCCTAAGATATCAAACTCATCGACAAATTGTCACTAACTCCTCAGAGGTGGATGTTGTGAACTCAACTTCTGTAAAGAGTTCTGTTTTTTCTTTTTTTGTTCTTTTAATCAAAAAGCTTACATTCCATTGCCCTCTTAAATAAATTGAGTTTTTACCTACAGTTTTCAGGATTCATCATTAGTGATAAAGAATAAGTCTGTGCCTAAAACACATATTCTTCTTGCCTAACACTGTGGCAATGGAAAGAGCAAGTTTATTTTTCCAAATGATTTTATAGATGATTTCATGACTCCTCTTTACCTTATCTGTAGTTGTTAACATTGCACTCTACATGGACTAGAGGAATATGAGTTAGAATAATGTCTATTTATGTTAGAGCAGCTGCCTTCTCAGTGTATCACCAGCACCTTCCTGTGTGGAATAGCCTGTAGATAATTACTTCAAACTGATAGATACATAAGAATGTGTCTATCTTTTAATGAGGGGGTTGTCCCAGTACCCTTGGCACATAATTCTGGCTTTCATTTGCTTGGTAACAAAACTGCTGAGTGTGTAAGTGGTTTGAAATTCTAGATTTTAAGGATCCATTTCTAGAGGCAATAAAATGAGAAGAATGATTCTTGGGATAAGGATAAAAAAAGGGTTTGAATTATCAGTCCCTAATAATTCTCCCCTAAAGACAAATTTAGGAGAAGGCATCTTGCAGCTACAGTTAAACTCTGGGAGGAATTGCCAACACATAACAGTCACTGGATAAGTTATTGAAAAAGAATCATCACAGGGCTTCAAAATGCTATCTGACTTAATTACTAGTTACATACAGAGAAATTAACCTTCATGAAGTTTTTGTTGTGTTAGAATATTTTCTGGGATACCTAATAAAAGAAGATTCAACACGAGTATGTGTTTTAGATGCAGAAAAGGGTTGTTTTTTTTTATATTCTGTGTTGTTTTCCAGCACAGTGTTTTGTGACAAAGTGTTTAAAGTGTTTAATGACAAAATATTAAAGTGTTTAATGACCGAACATTTTCTAGCTGATCCGGCTACTACTAAAGTTGCAATAGAAGTAGTGGATGAATTGCACTCATCACTTTCAGGTAAATGGTTTTGACTGGAGTGGGATAGGGGTAGAAGAGACTAATGGAAAAAAGGACTGAAGAGCAAAGCCAACTTCTATTTCTTATAATAAAGGTTGTTGTTATTGTTTTGTAATCTTGGGGCTGAGGAGGTATCTCAGTGGTGAGGATTCAAACTCCAGCTCCATGAGGACTTCGTAGCACCCCTGGATATAGCCCTGGTGGCTCTCAATAGTTCAAGCAGCATCCCATCAGTCCAAGCACTGAAATTTCTGGTCCTGTTGGTCAAATATTGCTGTGTGTGGTCCATAGATCTCCTGAGCACCATCTGAGAGCTTGGCCTCCAAAGAAAGGAACAGAATTTACAAGGTTGAGGACTACAACCAGGTCATCCCCATTCTGACAATATCAACATGATTCTACTGGCTAGACAAGAGAAAATTCTTGGCCTCTGAAGGAATGCTCTACACAATCTTAAATCCTGATTCATTTTCCTTCACCCATTTCAAGGTCTTCTATTAGGTGAGCATCTACAATCTGTTTCAGCTCAAATGCCCACATCATTGCCCAGAATAAGTCGGGGGGGGGGCGGATTCTGTAACCTTAGAAGTCTATCTTGATTCTCTTACTCACAATTTCAAATCTAACAATCACTCTTGATGTGTTGATTAATGTACATCTCTAGAAAGTTTCCAAAATGATCCCAAGTCACTTCTACTGTCCCTAAAATTCAAGATACCTCTCCAAATACACTTTTTTCATTTTATAAATCCCTGGGAATATCAATGAAAATATTATTCATATGTTTGTTTTATGTCCACTTACCTCATTCTACTGCATAGTGAGAAAAATTGTTATTATCCAAGAAGTCTCATAATCTTTCCTTCCTGTTGGAAGAATGATGGTTATAGTGTTAACCAAATTCAAGTCTGCCTGGAAACTCAAAACCACAAGTTTTTGTACTATTTTTCTTTCTAATCAAAGAAGCCAGGCTAAGGATCCAGAGAAAGCAAAACTATTTTAATAGCTGGATGAATAAATCAAAAGTGCCCAAGCAAATTAGCCATCACATAATTTATTTTCTGTTAACAACATTTTTGGGGATACATAAATGTTACTGTCCTCTAACCCCAAAATTCTATTAAGAAATGGCCCAAGGGCAGTCAAAAATATGCAAATAAATTTATATTAGTATATTATTTATCAAAGTCAACATTTTAAATCTCTTAAAAATCAAATAACCCAACTCTGTTATCAGTTAAATAATCCATAACATGTCCAAAACTTGAAATACTGAGTAGTTGTTAATATTTAATTAATTAGCTTTATAATTAATAATTAATTAGCTTTGTAGTGCTGGAGATCAAACCCAGAGCCTAAATTTTGCTAGCAATGAGCTACATCTCAAGTCCAGCTATTAATATTTAATGACAAATAAAATGTTAATGACACACTAATGAACCAGGAAAGTTTCACAAAACTGGTATGAGATTTATTAAAAAGTTAATAGGAGAGAAGGATCTAGTGAACTATGCCTCCCATTGCTGTATGTAGAATCTTTGCTCCAGAATGTAAAGGAATCTCCCCCTGTACTGCAGTAAGGTTAAAAGCTTTCATTTCTGAAAAGTTGGGGCTCTGCAGTCAGGGTGGTTAGTCAGAAGCCTGCTAACCTGGCCAGAAGGATGGTACAGCAAAGAAGGCACTGACTTTCCATGCATCAGACTGGAGTTTGATTCCCCAACACCCCATATGGTTCCCTGAGCTCCGCCAGAAATCATCTCTGAAGACAGAACCTGGAATAAGCTTGAGCATCTCTGGGTGTGTCCCAACCCCCCTCTCTCTGCCTCCACAATAAAACCTGTGACTCTGGAAGGAAGTGGATGAAGATCATTAGGCCTAGAGGCAGAATGATATTCCATGTCTCTCTTCCACTCTGCTGGATTCTGCTCTCTAGAATGCTAATATACTCTGATATCTCTCTTCTTTGTGGACGACCTTCTAATACTGCATATTTCTCCTCTCTAGCTTCTCCACTTTTTGAAGTTGGTCAGGTCAATAGTAGACTGTCCTAATGCCTTTTGATTGGGCACTTTTCAATTTACTGCTACCTGGGGTTTTTCCTCCACCTTTACCCCCAGTAGTAGTTCAGAGAAGAGGAAGCTGGTCACCTTCAAGATTTCTCTGCCTCATCCCCAGACAGTCAGCTGTTCATGCCCCCTAGAATCATCAAATCCTCTTAGAAGCTGAGACACCTCAACCAACTGGTTTTCCTTCTGCTTTCCTGGACGATCCCTACCCAGGAACTTCTGCAAGCTCTTTCTCATCACATTCTACACATGGATGTACAAGCCCTCAATCTGTCTCTCTTATGCCATCTGTTTTATCCTAGGTGACATTCATTTGAACACACTTAAATACCATTTTTACCTAAGATCATTTTTATGTCTGCAATGTAACCCTCTTAGACATATCATATAAAACAATTAAAATGTATCCCAATTCAATGGAAATGTAGTTATTTCAAACTGGAGTAATAGTACAGGGTTAGGGCATTTGCCTTGCATGCGGCTGACCCAAGTTCAATCCCTGGTACCCCATATGGCCCTCTAAGCACCAACAGGAGTAGTTCCTGAGTGTAGATACAGGAGTAACCAATGAGCATCGCCAGCTATGGCCTCAAAAACAAAAAACAAAAAGAAGGAAATGTAGTTTTTAGAAAAAGGGTAGTTTTTAGGGTTATATATATATGTGCATATATACATATATGCACATTTAGACATATCATCAAAAGGTTTGTCTTTTAAATTATTTAAATGTATAATTAACTCAGTGTTTCAGATGTATTTAAATATTAATTTAATGTGTAGTCATCACTACTATTTCTTTACCCCACACAGAAATTCTGTATCTATTAAATAATTTCCTATTTTCCTCTCCTTCCAACCCCAATTACCAACTAGTAATCTGCTTTCTGACTCTGTGAGTTTTATAATTCTAGAATAAATGTGTTTTTCTTGCTGTTAGGAAAGACGGAATTTTATAACTTTTCTTTTGAAACTGAATAAAGCATTTAATTAGAAGTAGCTCTCTCACTTCTTGGTCACCAACCACATACCCAGGAATTTTTCTGAAGTGGGAAAATATAATCTCCAGTAATTTAAAATAATGAATCTTTTATGTATAATAAAATTTGAAAATTAGTGAAAATTATACAAAACTATTTGATAGACATGTAATGGATTATGCATTCATGTTTTTATTTTCATGCTTGGAGTTAAAAAGTAACTTTAGAGACACATAACTTGCAAATTTAGTGCAGATTTCTCATGTACCTTTCATTAATTGCTCTAGTGATAAGATCATACAAATTCATAGACTATTATCAGTGATCACAACTTTATATGGATTTCACTAGCTTGTTTTCGTTTCTTTCTTTTGGGGAGTGTCACACTCAGCAGTGCTTAGAAATTACTCCTGGTTCTGTGCTCAGAACTCATTCCTGGGAGTACTCAGGGAAACATATGCAGTATTTGAGGTCAAATACAAGTTTACTACATGCAAGACAAAATCCCTGAATTTCATTAGAGTTTATAAGCATCAATTTTTTGTGTGTGTGTTTACATCACGTTTAATCACAATACATTTATGAGTTCATGTAACCAGCCCCACAATTAGGATATAAAATGTTCCATTAGAGCACAGAAGCCTTTCATGGTGTCCCTTTTAATATCACCCTCTCTAATATGGTTTATTAATCCATGATAACTACTCAGACTTCCTCTATTTCTTTTTTTTTTTTTTGCTTTTTGGGTCACACCTGGCAATGCACAGGGGTTACTCCTGGCTCTGCACTCAGGAATCACCCCTGGTGGTGCTCAGGGGACCATATGGGATGCTGGGAATCCAACCTGGGTCATCTGTGTGCAAGGCAAACGCCCTACCTGCTGTGCTATTGCTCCAGCCCCTAACTTCCTCTATTTCTATAATTATTGTTCTTTTCATTTAAAATGCCTATTTCTCCCTCCCATTATCTAAGTACCTTGCCAAAAGGTGGTTTACATGATCACATGCTTTTTGGTATGTAGAAAATGATATCTCAGAAAGACTCAAATGAGAGATATTCAGTGTGCTATGGAAAATGGTAAGAAATTCAATGGTGTGTTGAATCATAAACATCATAAACATTTTAAAAAGATTTTTGAGTATCTCTAGTCCTCATGGTTTGATATCCTCAGGAACCAAAAACCAATTTTCTATCTTTATCTCTGTCTTCCAAATCCATTTCTTCCGCTTTCAGACAAATCATTCACCCCTCTTTCCTGACTACATAAGACTTAACTCTCTCCCTGCTTCTGCTCTTGTGCTTCTGAAACCTATTTCAGCAGCAGCTCATGGTCCCTTTGACTCATATGTGATCTCAACTTTGCAAATACCTTTTTTAGAGAGACTTTCTTAGACCATTTAATTGCTTCCTTCATTCTAATCCACCTCCAAGTAACTACCAGCTGACCCTGTTTTATTTTGTTCACACACTATAAAGAATTTCATAGCACCTTATCTTGTTTCAGTCACTTACTAATTGTATATATTTTCTCTCTTCCGTAAAATCACCTTGATGGGGAATTAATATGCTTGCCGTTCATGCAGCTGACCCTGATTCTGTAGCTGGAACTGCATGTTCCTCTGAGCATAGCCGGGAGTGAACCCTGAGCACAGAGACAGGAGTAGCACCCAAGCACCACTGGCAGGGGCCCAAACCCCTCATCCTAAATAAAAATAAATAAAATCACTCTGATAACAGGAAGAGCTTCCTCTCCCTTATATGTGGAACAGTTGGCCCAGTCTATGATCTCTGTAACCTGTATTGATCAAATAAATGTCTACATTCATGTGTCTGAAAAATTGCCCCCACAAAGTAGAGAAGCCAGATACCATTCCTTAGACACTCTAGTAGTGCTCAGAAAGTGCGGGAAGAAATTGTGAACTCCTAGAGAAGCTGAGGATATGCGACTGGCCGGAGACTGCTGATGACTTAAAAATCCATCAATACACTGAGCTCAAACCTCAATGCTGTGAAAATGCTGTTGAAATGTGTGGCCACAGTGATAGAATGTTGATTTTTACTGCCTGGAGAAGAAGTTCTCTCTCTGTCTCTCTGTCTCTCCTCTCTCTTTCTCTCTTCTCTCCTGTCTCCTCTCTCTCTCTCTCTCTCTCTCTCTCTCTCTCTCTCTCTCTCTCTCTCTCTCTCTCTCTCTCTCTCTTCTCCTGTTGCCTTCTTTAATTTCTTTCAACAGATAATCAGCTACTTGGAACCTTTTGCATAACACTCCAGCAGGAAGCACAAGACAGAGACAAGTTTCCTGCCAGAGCCTTGAAGGAACTGCTCCAAATTAGCTCGGATTTGTAGGTTCACCTGAGGCACAACACATTTTGGCTCTAACACCCCAATTTTGAGAGCAGCCAGTTCAATTGGATTGAATATTTTCTGCTTTAGGAAGCAATTTATGTACTGATCTATTGCTGGAGATGAGGGTGAAAGAGGTTAATATTTGGTATTTGGGACCAAAAAGCAAAATTAATTCATTACTTCTTAAAGGGAAAGAGATTTTTGTCAATTAAAAATGTTTAAGATTCCATTTTTCAAAGGAAAGTAGTAAAATAAGTTCTTGTACTTCAAAGAGGAAGAAAAAAAGGTCCTTCAAAGAAAATATTTCTGTACCATCATGATAAGAGCATAGTTGGTCTTTGGTGTTGATGAAGTACTTGACTCACCCAGATTATATCTGATTTCTGAAGGCTAAAACTACTTAAACAAAAATGTGCCTCCCACCATGAAGCAGGAGTTCCTAGGGTGCAGGCTGAGGGATATCGCCTTAAGAAGGCGTATCTCCTTCCCTAAGAGTCAGAGGCCTCATGCATCAGAGGGAGCCGGTTTTTCTAATTAGGCATTGCAGTCATCTGGAGAACACTCCTGGGGAAGTGGGTACCAAGGCAAAAGTGGTGAGATCAGCTTGTGAGTGATCTTCCTTCACTCTGCATTCCCCACTTCATCTATCAAACATGAACTCGACCTGCAATGCGCTGAGAAGTGGACCAGCTAAGGCAGGTGCCGTGATCACTGAGATTCAGCTCCTGTCTTCAAAAATCAGATCCCCTAAGTGCAGGAGGAAAAAGAAAATGTGTACAAGTTTCCTCTGCTATCCAAAAGAAGGATATGCCTATGAAATATTTCAACAGCCCAAATGAAGAAGCAATTACCAATCATGTACATGAAAAAATCTTTTAGCATTCCCAAATCTAAAAGGTAATCTACTAAATAACACAGAGACAATCACACAAATCCGTAATAAAAATGGGAATGATATGATCAATGTATAATCAAACATAACCAGTAAGAGGTATAAATAGTGAATGCAAATGTTGTTTCTGTGATCAAACTCAGAAGGCAGCCAGCCATCACTCCCAAAGACTGAGAAGTGATGCATGATGGTATATTAGACTGAAGGATGGTCTAATATTCCTGGTGGTAGGAAGTGTGTGAAAGTGGGATGCAGGAGAGAAAAGAAGAGAGTCATCTACTTCCAGCAGGCACTAACATCTCCATCCTCTGTGCCCATCAGCCTCTGTTACTGTCTGAGGTTGAAGGCTTTAAAATCAGTATGTTTAAGTGTGTACCTTCATGTATTTCTCTATCCGTGATTCGTTGTGGGCTCTCAGAACACCCTGAATTCTTGCCCTCAGTCTGCATCCTCTTTCAAAATTCAAGTCAGGCTTTGGTGCAAACCCTACCATGTGTTAGGAGGTGAGAGTATCATTTCTGTGCTTCAAAGTCACTTCCTGAATGACTCACATGGGGTGAGCACCACCTCAAGAACTACAAAGTCAACTCTGAACACACTTCTTGCTTCTTTACGCTTTGTTGTTCAAGTGGAACCCTCTTCAGATTATTTTTTTAAGTTGGTGAAAGTGAGTATAAAAGAGGGTCTTCCTTAAAAGTAAAATGTTAAACACTGCAAATATTTGAAAGTTAAGGAGTTCCAAATAAATAACTCAAAGGCCACGTGGAGAAAGACTATAAGATTTCCTCCTATAAGAAAACTATAAAACTATAAGAAAGCTTGAGTGGAGCTGTTATGAAATGCTGGAAAAGTGAGAACTTATTTCACCTGCCTGCGAGAAAATGGTATAGAAAGGTGTGTGTGGCGGGGGGAGGGGGGAATAGAAAAAATCTTTGTGGAAGAGACCACATTGACAATGGCCCTTGTAGAATGGGTAGGGGGAGGACAGGGAGACCAGAGGGACAGCCCTTCATTGGTGAGACTCATAAATCCATCATCAGAATAGCATCTCTATGAGAAGGAAAAGGAGACACAGATGTGTAAAGTCTCTCAAGGCTAAATTTTTGGTTGCTTAGAGTCAGGTGGGATGACAGAGATGAACTAAACACTTTTTTTCTTTTTGGGTCACATCCCAGTGATGCACAGGGGTCACTCCTCGCTCTGCACTCAGGAACTACCCCTGGCAGTGCTCAGGGGACCATATGGGATGCTGGAAATCGAACCTGGGTCTGCGGCATGCAAGGCAAATGCCCTACCCACTGTGCTATTGCTCCAGTGCCTTGAAATTATTTTTTAATTAGAAAAATTAGAGTAGAATCCCCTCTCTTTTTATCAGTGTTCTGGGAAGAGGTCCCTTTATATGTTGAACTTTGGCCATAGAGAAGAATCCATTCGCTCTTCATTGAAAGCAGCCCTTTCAGCATTGTTGACAAAGTTTTATTATTTATGTCCTCAAAATAAAGTTGAAAGCTCCCATGGCATATTTTACTTAAGGGTCCCTCTCTTAGTTTTTGTTTGTTTGTTTTCTTCACCAAAGGTGTCTATTGAATAAGCAGATCAACTGCTCATGCCTTGGGAACCCAGAAAGTGAAATTCCATGCTTTAGGTACCTTCTCTACTCCTGAGTCACTTATAATATTTTATTTCACTGAAATTTTAATACCAACATTTATAACAAGGAGTTAAGTAACTTCACACAAGACATTTTAAAACCTATAAATATCTCACCCAATAGTCTCCTCTGAGTTCACTTTCTTTTGCCTATGGGAGTGGGATAAAATACACAGTTTATCCAGGCCTGGACCTGCCAAATGGAGACATAGCACTTTGTTTAAAAAGAAGATATCTTATTACTTACAACCCTCACCTTCTGGCCCAGTCTAATGCCATAATTGCTCTCTTAAATTTCCCTTTATTTAACATTATCCATCCTGTCTTCTTTTGTTACCATTATTTAACTAACTAAACAGACCAAATACAATACCAAGGCTAAAGGAAACATGAATTTAACTTATGGAAGCCTGCTTTTAATTTAGGATTATGGGGCCAGTTTCCTAGAAATTGCCACATTTTAAAGAAAATGAATTTTTCTTCTTTATTTCACGACATGGCTGATCTAATTAAATTTAGTTTAATCTAATAATGAGTCACGCTAGTGTTGTCTTCAAAATTAACATTTCAGTCCCAAATATAAATTTTAATAATCAGATGTCTGTTATTTCTAGTACAAATTAAAAATTTAATTATTGAGTTCCCAGGAGAACTTTCTCCTCTCTCCTGGAGAAGTATTTGAAGGTATAAAAATATAAAACAAAACTGCATTGGCCAACAAGCAGACCACTATGAATTTTTCCGCTCTAAAGAGATACTGAAATAAGAAAACTATTGGGGAACTGGGAGGCTTTTTATAAATGTAAACTCTTGAAAGGCATGATTAAATTTTGCATTCAGAGCACAGAGTGCAGTAAATGAGGACTGAATATCTTTATTAAACTGAACATGAGATTAAGTCAAGATGGAAGACCTTTCTATTTTACTCTCCACTAAACATAGCAAGTGCTTGAGAAATCTGAATTAATAAATGAATGAATGACTCTGAAACTGACTAGATACCTTGGATCCAGATGCTGTATTTGGTTCCTATGGGTTCTTTAGGATGCCTGGCGAAATGACAGCTATTGAGATACTGAGCAAAAATAATTGAGCAGGATAGTGGACCTGTTCCCAGTGCAGGTTAGAATTAGGAAATGAAGCACATGACATTTTGCACTAGATAAATGTTCACTATCAGGAGCTCAAAGGAGTCTGCCAGGTTTGGCTTCTTAGAAATACAAAAGGAAAACTGAATTCTTCTAAAATAAAAGATAAACATCAGTATTAGAAGTTAAAGAGAGAGAAAGCCAAATTTTACATAGCCCTGCTAATAAGATAAAGACGCTACAGCATATGGATAAGAAGATACTATAAACTGTAGAAAATTTCCACTTGAAATGTGTTAGGTCTGTACATTATAAATGTACACTTATAAATGCCTGTACAGAGTTGGTATATGACCCATCCCAGAACAGGCAGGAAGAAAATGACTTTCTTTGGACATGTTTTTTAACCCCAGCACCAAGAAACAACTTCTTTCTTGTTTTGGTTCCGATCCAGAGTGAAGTTTTATTTATTTATTTATTTATTTATTGCATGTCAACATCACAGAAAAGGAAAAAGGGGACCGAGGTGCCAGTTACAAGGCCCAGTAATACAATTCCCTCAAGATGCATGGTTTTCCAAATTAATTCAACCAAGCAGAAGCAAATCAAACAAATAAAAACATTGTTCACTGGAGACTTCAAAATGAAAGGTCTCTCCTTAACTCTGCTATTTTTCTCCTAAGTCTGAAAAACACCATCTTGACTTGGGAGAGAATGATATTACAGAGAAAAGTTGCAAGTGCTATAAATTCAGAATCTTCCTAGCCTTAGCAAAGACTAACAATAAACACAAAAATCACAAAATTCAGTGATTATTACCAAAATGTGGTCACTGGAATTGGCTCATATATCTCTACTGCTCATTAGCAGCGCTGACTTTGTTTATGGAAACCGGGTTTTAATAACACTAGTCCTCCTTCAAGTTTTCAAATAATTTCATAATGATAAAAGTTGAGGAGCATGTGGAATATATACATATTCTACCACATATTTACATGGATTTGTGTGCAAAGACATGCATACCAGCAAAGAAGGTTAACTATGCTGGCCTCCAAAATGGAGCCGTGTCTGGGGAGAAACACAATAGACATTGAACCCAGCACATCAAAACTGCTTCATGGTTTTCTGACATGCCTTCAGGCAGCATGGAACAGCGTGTCCAATTGGAAGTGCAGGGAGAATTTTGAAGCAGTCAAAAAAGAAATGAATCCTTCTCTTTCTCTTTTTCTTTTTGAACTCTATAATATAATTTTTCAACATTGTCCTTTTGAAGTCTGACATTAAGATGAAAATTCCTTGAGGATTGTGAGACCCTGGAATGCATTACAAAGGAGGGCACGGAATGTCCTTTAATGTGGATCTTTAAGAAGAGGGTAGACAGAATTTTTAGAACTCTCCCCACCCTCTAATTCTAACATCTTATGAAAATGAATTTTAACTTGGCCTGCCTCGCACGAATAGAAGGAAACAAAACCAAAACAAACCCTTCCTAATTAAGTCTACTGTTACCCCACGATATTATAAGGAGGTTCTTTGTGGCAGAGACTCACTCCTGATCCATTCCTCTTTTTTCTTCCTTACTCACATACTCTGCAGCATTCTGAATGTTCTGATTCTTCTGCCCTCAGGATGCTCTTGTCCACTAACTAACCTAAGAGCAGAGGCACATCCCCACCCCTTGACGTCTGTGTTTATGTCTGAGCATCAGTAGTCCACACTGTCCTTGTTCAAATTTATTTCCCAGGTCCTATCAGCATTATCCAAACTTCTAGTCTCCTCAATTTTTCAAGAGTTGAAATCCTTTACCTGGGAGAGCAGAATCAAACTGAAGATGGAGATCTTGAATGTCCTTCCTTTTGGATGAGACAATGACGCCCTAACTTTAATTCAACTTGTGGTCTCCCACTTTGGTGGAGGGAGAACTGAGACACTTGGATGTGAATTTTCCTGGTTTCTGGCACTCTTTCTCTAAGCTTGCCCAACTTTATATCCCACCTGGCTTCTTTCCAGTATGGGAAAATGAGGTATGCCTCTTCCTGCTGAAAGCAAAACAACTCCCTGGACTCAAACTCCAGCTCCCCCCCTGGCCCGGCTAAATCATGCTGTCTTCCCTGTTTTCCATTTCCCTCTCCCTCTCCCCCCTGCTCAAAAGCACAAAAGGTTTAGATAGTAGTTTATCTTTTGTTAGAAATCCTAAGTTCCTATAAATGGATGGACATGGAGAATATCATGCTGAGTGAAATGAGTCAGAAGGAAAGGGACAGATATAGAATGACTGCATTCATTTGTGATATATAAAATACATACATATATATATGTATATATATTAAAAGAGGATCCAAGATGGCACCACCACCCCCTGAGCCCCTTGCGCTCTCCTGAACCCGGCTCATCATCTCACCTTAGTCGGCACAAGACTCAACATGCCAGGCAGGGAATTCTGTGTGTGACCCCTGCTGGACATCACCGGCTGGTTTTTGGTTTTTTTTTTTTGCAAGATTCTGGTACAGTGGCATCAGCGGGGCACAGAGGGACCATGGCTGGGCTGAGTCGCTACTTCTTCCTACCCACTTTCTCCAGAACCCACAAGGCTGCCTATTTTCCTACGGACATTAGGGACCCTAAGGGCAATGTTGACTCCTTCTATACTGTACCTGTGTAGGATAACATTGGTTTGTCGTTTCTCCCTGGCTGTAGGGAGCTTAGGTTTATTGGATTACACCATTATTAATAGTGCTCCCGAGGCCTCCCGTTCCTCTGTGTTTATTTTTAACTTCTCTGTACTCTCTTCCCGAACCGGTCAATCACCTTTATCCCCAAATCAGACTCTTGACTTGTAAGGTCAGATCCTTCTAAGGACTCTAGGTTTTGTATTTGTAAGTGAAATGTTGCTTTTTCCCTTCCCTTATGTCCTTTTGCATAGTTTACTTCAGAGCAATGTCCTTTTTGTATAGACACAGGAAGACAATATTATGCTTTTCTAACTTGGGAATTAATTGACTCCAAATAATAATTACTCCTGGGCATCTTAACTATAAGTTAAGAGTACAGTCATGGACAAAATTCTGTCATGATTCAAAGAGTAACAACTGGATTAGGTCCTGCTAGGAAAGACTAATTTGACCTGAGCACTGTAGTCTGGCATCTATAGCCAGATATCCTGAGGAGAGCCACCCTACAAGCTTAATGTATCTCTTGCTGTGCCCATACAAAATGACTAATATTATTAAGAAGTAGAATTAAGATAAATGTTTAAATGATTGTCGGATTAAAGAAAGGAAAAACACCCCTAGGTGGTATTTCGCCCTTGAGTGGATATCTTAACTGCAGGAGAGAAGGGCTTTCATCTGTTGATTGTGCTACCTCACCTGGATTTAGTTGCTACCCTCAATGCTTGGAGGTTGTAAGCCAGACCAAGGAGGCAATATGAGCATGGAGAGACTAGCAGGGGGCACAGGAGGAAACTGGAATGAGGGCAGTGTGAGATTAGAGTGGGAAGCTTAGTGAGACTGGAACAGGTGCGTGGGGAGAATGGAATAAATGGCAACTGATCACTAACCAGCCTGGCAGCCCTGCTCCCTCCTTCATGCGTCTGTTGGCAGTGACAGCAGGCCAGAGTGGGGAAAGCACATGGCAGGTGAGAGAGACCAGGCCACCACCACACATTGCTTATTTATTTTGTGGTTACACATACCTGCACTCAGCTTGACAACTTGGACCACTCCCTTGAATACTGTCTTGAATTCCTCTGAGCCTCTCTGGACTTCCCTGGGTCAGATTCCCTGAACTGGAGATAAATAAAATTTCTTCTTATTTTCTACATTGGGTTGCCCTTTGTTGCCATTGCTTTAAATGGTGATGTTTTCCTACCTTGATCCTTGGTCCTTTCTTTGCTCTCTGCTTTCCTTAGCTGAGCTCACCTCATATTGTAGATCTAGTAACTATTAGGATAGATGGCTATTTTCTTATTTCTATGCCATATATGACTTACTGAGATTCAGACTCTTATACATGATGTCTTACATTGTTTTCCTTTCATTATCAATGAGCACATCAAACTCAGCATGTCCATGGGTCAGGCAAATAGTTCAACAGGCTGGAGTACATGCTTGGCATACAGAATCCCTGAATTTGACTCCCAATGCAGCAAGGTGCCCAAAGCACTGCTGGGAGCAATCTCTAAACTCTGAGTTATAAGTGTCCACTAAGTACCACTAGATGTGGTCAAAGATTTAAAAACAGAAACAAAATAAAACAAAGAAACATAGTATGTCCTCCATTAGTCCTTCTGCAACTTTTTCTTAAGTGCATCCTGGCTGTGCTACCTCTTCACTCTTTGTTCCACTTGCCTTGTGTTGCCATACTGCTAACTAACCACTAAAAGCTTTGATTTCCCTCTAAACAGATCTCAAATCTGCTTCCCCTCCTGACAAGTGACACTCCAGCTTAGGGGTCCATAACGATTAGTATAGTGGGCTCCAATGCATCTTCCTCCATCCTCCTCAAAATATATATAATATACCTCCCCAGAATGATCCATGACATAATCTGACCTTCAATTTATCTCCCTTTTTGCTACAAGATTCTAACTTTTCTTAAAAACTATATGGGGAACACAGGGCAAGCATTTTCAATCAGGCAAAGCTAAAACAAGTCATCATTGAGAACCACGGGGGTAAACGGTGGGAGTTCATTCAAATCTGCTAGCTATGAGAATATTTGTGTATAATTATAGTATTTGTGCCCATGCTTATCACCCAAGCAAGATTGCTAAAAACAGAGATGTTTCCCCAGAGACTAGTGCTAATGCCTGGGTAACGCTCTCATGTTAACAAATGTTCCCTGAAGTGCACATGAAAGTAGATATGAACTTGCAAAGGTTTTCAGAATTTGCTCCAAGAAATCTGAAGGCAGGAAACCTGGAAGGATGGGGAGTCTTTGAGGGGAAGGAAGAAAGAGGATGTCATAAGACTGCAAAGGGGGAATGAAGCTCAAGCTCCAGGAACCCAATTTGAAGACCGGAGGCGCCTCTGATGAGTATGGTGATATGACCTGCACTCCAGAGAAGATGCAGAGGGAAGGGTTGCAGTCTTGCTCTGGCTGTGTTCGGATGGACAGTGCACTCTCTGGAGCTCCCTCTCTGCCATTAAGAGAGCAGACTCCTTGTGCTCAGGAGGGAGGAGTTGAGAGAGAGAGACAGGTTAAAAAAAAATTTTGTGGGAGATCCTAACAAGAATAGTAAGTCTGTTGCTGAAATATTGAAGGCAATCAAAACGGTAGCCATCTCTCTAGACTAAACTAAGCTATATCCCCACGCCAGCTGAGAAGAAATTTTCTTCTTTCTCGGGAAGAAACGCGGCGTGTCGTCAACTACAGTGTGATGTCCATTAAGCAAACAGACCTGGTGGTGTGGGAAAGGGATATAAGGGGGAAAATTATGTACATGGAACAGTGGGACGCTGGTGGAATCTCGAGCCGGAGCCGATACCAGCGCAAGACCTTCGGTTCCAGAAACTGCTTCCAGACACTCTACTAGTCTATCAACTAAGCCAGAGCCCCACGTCTGCTGATGACGGGAAATAACCATCCTTTTCGTTTTTTGTTTTCGTTTTTTTTTTCCCTTGTCAGGCAGCGTGGCGATTACTAAACAGGCGTGAACTCGGTGGCGCGGGGCAAGGGGGAAAAAGAAAAGTTATGTAACAAACAGCGGGACTTAATATCTCTATATTCTTAGCAGTGGAGAACTATCAAATGCCTCCTTGGCAATAGGACTGTCTTTTTCTTTTTGGGGGAAAACCCCAACAACGGTAGTGAGTTGTGTGTTGAAACATGGAATGTAATCGAGATAAGGCATAAACGAAGTGAAACTTATCAAGTACAAGGGTGGGGACTGGGGAGGTGGGAGGGGCGGCAGGTATACTGGGGGGGTTGGTGATGGAGGATGGGCACTGGTGAAGGGAAGGGTGTTTGAGAATTGTATAACCGACATAATCCTGAGAACTATGTAACCCTCCACATGGTGATTCAATAAAATTAAAAAAAAAAAAAAAAAGAGAGCAGACTCCTGATTGCCCTACTGTATCAGGGGCTTCCCAGAGCAACGTTAGTAGTCAGGAGACATGATTAAGCCCAAGAAGTGTCTGCTTTCAAGGAGTGGAGAGCTGCCTGGGGACGGGTCCTCCCTCACAATCTGCGGGGCCTTTCCTCTGTGAAAATGGAGTGGTGACGCCTTTCCATTCACTGCACACACTTTCCAAAGATACTGCCTCTATCTAAGCCTCAGCAGCTCTGCCCCTAAAAGGAAGTCCCTCGGTCCTTTATCACATGAATGGAATTTTTCTGCTTATCTAAATGGAAAGGGGACACCCCAGAGTATTGTCCTTATGGGTTTGGTTTTTTTTTTTCTTGAGTATCTTTGCATGTGATTTGGGAAGTTGAAGTTGTAACCAAATCTCATGCATAGTCTTTATTATTGTTATCAAAAATTCCCCTGCTTATAGGAAAGTGATACAAATCTCGGCCTCTTTCCCACCTAACTACTTCTCAGAGATCTCTTTTGTCTAGTTTTTTTTTTTCCTAGTCTATGTATTGGATCTTTCTGCTTCTGGGATCCTCTTTATTAAATTTCTCCAACAAATAGATGTCTCTCTAGTCTTGCCCACAAGACTAAAGGGCTGTGCGTTAGACAAAATCAGGTCTAATTGGCCAGAATATTATATTAGCCTGAATTTTAAAAATAGAGCACTAAAATGATTATCAAACATGGGTATATTATGCTATGATGAAATGACTTTAGAATACCCAATTTTCAAAGAAAATAAAGCAAAAAATGGCTCATTTTTGGTTGACTTTTACACTCTGGTTTTATTTTCCCATTTACTTATATCTATGGGACAAAGTAATACCATAATTGGTGGCATTGTAATTCTTTTTATCTTGATTTCACCCAATCAGTTTTGATTTTTCATTGGTGTAAGAAAGATGTAGATGAAGGTCTGGGAATAAATTGCCTCTCACTAATGGTTTCTATCTCCTGTTCCTTTCACCTTCTTATACTGTAAGAAAAAAAAATGCTCTGATTGTGACCCAAAAAATTTTTGGTAGGAGTTGAGATATCTATAGCCACTCCAAAGATTATCTTGGCAATATGTGTATAAGAAATTTAAATATTCTGCCCCTTGACCACCCAAAAATTACAGAACTCTGAGAAGGATATGCATCAATCATACCATTATTTATTAAAACAAAAATCCTGAAACAAACTAAAGAGGGTATCAAAGATGAGCCTGAGGTTGCATCTTTGATACCCTCTTTAGTTTCAAGCACTCATTGAAAGATCTAAAGATCTTCATGGATTAGGAGAAAAAAATTAATAGATATAGAGTAACATTTCCCTTTTTGTTAAGCCAGGGGTGCATTTTTAAACATACATAAGGATACCAGAATGGTAGCAATACTTATTACCAAGAAGGGAACTGTTAAATAGCTTTGAAAAATATCTTTCCTGCTTCTGGAATCATCTTTATTTGGTTTTCTAGATTTATTGCGATATAATTGACATATAGAATGGCATCAGTTTAAGGTACACAGGACAATGATTTGAACTTACATGGACTGCTGTGAGATGTTTACAGCATTGTTCATTTGGGAAAAGATAATGTTATGTTTTGATACCTGGAAACTTTACAAGGAACATGACAGGGCACCTTTCCAAGACCCCATAGGGATTGCTGGAGACAAGGAGCCCTTCATGAATCAGCTGGCACAGAATTTCCCATCAGTCCTCTTGGTTCCACTAAGCAGTTAAGATCCAGAAATGCACATACCCCAGTACTGAGCAGGTCACTGGTATGAGTACATTCACCCAAAAATAATGAAACCCTTCTAGACTCTATGCCAAAAAGGATGGTCAGGCTCAGGTCATGTGACATCACAGATCAGCCTAGAGCTTTACCTGAAAAGCTGATTGCACTCAAGCTAGAAAGACCCTAAGAAGCATGGGTAGACTCTCTTTAACTCTAGTTAAATATTGCCTCTTCCCATCAGGAACAGACAACGTGGGGGTTGGGAGTTTGCTGGTGTAAATAATCTGTGCATGCTAGACAGTAGTTTCAAAACAAAACAAAACTTGATTTAAAGCAGAAACCATCCCTCTGTTGTTGATAATAAAATAGACCTATCACTAGGTCTTGCCTAACTTTGGAATCTTAAAAGTGATTCTTAGTACATGGGCCTCATGGTCTTATAATAAATAAATGAATAGAATTAGTTTTTCAGTTCCCTAACATGCTTATTTTCTATTTTTTCTTTCTGTGTCTTTTCTCTTTCTTCCCTTTTTTTCCTTTTTTCTCTCCCTCTCTCTCTCAGTGTATGTGTGTGTTTTTGAAACTTGTTTGAACAGTGGGAACACAACACAATTTCTCCAGACTTCCCAGTCAGCAGAAAGGAGTTACTGATTAAATCAGGATACAACAACAGGTGCCACAAGAACTCCTATCACACTGACAGAGAATTTCTTCCAGGACTCAGCTCACCTCACAATTCTGGTCATCAGTGATGTCTGTTCTGTCCAGGGCTATAACTCAAAGTTCCTTTCCCTCCAATCACCTTAGCGGGATGAAGAGTAGATCTAAGCTTCCAGACAAGATGCTTTCAACCATGATTCCATGCTCCTTCCTGCAAAGCCTTTGGGAGAGAAGTTGACCTTGCTGCTGATTCACATAGGACCAGCTCTTTGCTGCTGGTGGGAAAGGAGGAAGAGTTCCTCATCTTGAACTGTAACCAGCAACTAGATCCAACACTCCAGCTTGTCCTGAAAGCAGACATGCTGTTCTCTTTGGTAGAGAATATGGAGGGGTGAAATGGATTGCATTTCATGAGCAGTTTTTATATAAGCTGCATGACAGAGTGCTAGAGGAGCTAGTGGCCATTGAGCACCCAGTATCTACAAGACCATTCTTATCTATGCAAAACACCAAATGCACATAATTCTTGGTGATGGGCACAGTGATGCTTATTGAACAGAGAGAAAACTGGAGCTCAGAGACTCCACAGTTCCAACTCATGGAACCAAACAGAACTGCAACACCAATCTTACACTTTGAACTCCCCCTCCCACCCAGCTAATTAAATCTTCAAACCTTGTCATGAGCTCTACTGAGAAGGGAATTGAGTTTGAGTGATCAACACAATTTGTCCAAGTTTCCTGTCACTGTCACTGTCATCCCATTGCTCATCGATTTGCTCGAGGGGCACCAGTAATGTCTCCATTGTGAGACTTGTTGTTACGGTTCTTGGCATATCGAATACACCATGGGTAGCTTGCCAGGCTCTATCGTGCGGGCGAGATACTCTCGGTAGCTTGCCAGGCTATCTGAGAGGGGTGGAGGATAGCTGCCCCTCTGGATCATGCAAGATGAACGCCCTACCACTTTGCTATTGCTCCAGCCCCAAGTCTCCTAGTTAACAAATATGTAAGTAAAAATTAGAACAAGAAAGATATTCAGTCTATACAGCAGTTGCCACAGGCTTGTCTCCACTTGAAGTCTTGGGAATGGGGACTAATCTTAAACCAAAACACAGAGGAGAAAAGTTAAAAAAGGATTTGTGGGTTTATATGGCCATGACGCCATACTGCAAAGTTGTAGAGATTTAAAGATGCATGCTGTCACTTCTGTGCTGTTTCTTTTTGGATTCTTTTGCTGTTTCAAATGTACTGTTCAGTTGCCGACCTCACCAGTCTTGATGTGAATAGGATAGGGAAAAAATGATCAGGCTGAGAGGGAGCAGAAGGCTGAGGCTGAAATGCTGAAATTCAAACCCCAAATAAGGATTGCTTTGAGTTCATCTGCTTTTGTGGCTTTTGCTCTCAACCTGGATCCTGACCCTATTCTGTGAAAACTAGTTTTCTGGCACCTTAACCTGTCTGGGCATATAACCGATAGATTATTAATAGACTGAGCCTTGTTAATCTGACACCTCATACTGTAATATTCACTCTTATCTCCAGTTCTCCCCCAGTTTTCTCCTTTAAGATGCTCTTTCTGAGACTTCACCCAGCCACGCTGCCTTTTGGTCTGGTTTTCCTCCTTTTCTTGGCTCCTGATGAGCCCATGTTTATTGTCGTCTTCAACAAGGAAACACCACCACCACCACTGAAAAAAAAATGCCTCTCTGGAGCAGAAAGGTCTAAACAGTCTCCTTTAGCAATATCTTTGCTATCCCAAGTCCCAAAACCTCTCAAGGAAACAGATGCGGGCCTTTACCCCACTCACTGTGAGGCCTTTACCCTCCTGGCCTCTGCACGGATGCACTCGAATCCCTTCTGGAAATGAAACTAAAACACCCCATCCTGCTTACAGAGAGAGAGAAAGGGGAATGAGTAAACACGTGGTGGCAGCTCCTCTCTTTTGGAGTATCTGTGGTCTAATGCCATCTCCTTTCCTGGAATGAAACTAGACTTCGTGACTTGGTTCTGATGGAAAGAATGTGACAGAGAGAGCGGTGATGGATGGCACTTCTGCAGATCAGGCTTGGTGATAGACCAAAGCTTTGGTATCTGTCCAAATGTCTCTTCTGAATCATGACACACAGTGGGACAATAATTAGAAGTGGGGTCTTTGGGAGGTGCTCAGACTCTGCTCTGATCAACGGGATGAGTGTCCTTATGAAACAACCCAGGAAGGGCTCCCTTGTTCCTGACTTGCCATGAAGATCTGGCCAAATGAAGGTCATTACTGATTATGGAATGGGCCAGTGCCTTTATCCTGAACTTCCTAGCCTCCAGAAATGTGAAAAGAAAGATTATGTGGTTTATGCGCCATGCAGTCTATGGGATTTTGTAAGAGCAGTTCAGACAGACTAAGGTCACAAAAACATGGTGCTTCTAACTCACATGGCCTCCTTTTTGCCCTCCCTGGCACACTTGGATGATTCCAAGAGCCATGTTCAAAGTGCCCTGGACCTAATGGCGAGAACTTGAGTGAGGCCTTCAGCCAACAGCTCCAAAAGAAGTGGTGTGCTAAGCTTTGAGATGACTACAGCTGGGGAGGGAACCCAGATGTGCCACTCCACTCCTGGCCACTGGATCTCAGAGACCACAACTGATTTTTGTTTTAAGATACCAAGTTTGGGAGTAATTTGCTATTCAGCAGTGTATAATAAAGAACAGGATGTAAATCTGCTCCCAGACCCATTAAGTTTTCTTGTCAAGTTCCTTTGGGAAAATCCCAACTTTGTTTGGCTGAGCTGGCAGGAGAAGGGATTTCCCACGCCCAGGCAGGGAACTAAGTTTATGTGGGAGCTCTGATAAGGGTGGCCCCAAGGATTTCCATCTAGTCATTTACAGTGGAGACCAGAAGTTAGGATAGATGGCTCTAAGTCTGGGTGCAAACAACCTGCATGCTTCTCCCTCCTTCCAGGATTGTACTTAGAGTGCTTGGTGCGGGTCTGTGTTTAGGTCCACAAAACAAGTTTTAAACTAAAAGTGAAAATATAGTTCTCTTGGCTGCCTTATTATCCCTCAGATATTGTCCTAGTCTTATTGATACAATAGATATTAATAATTTATTGGGGCTGGAGCGATAGCACAGCAGGTAGGGCGTTTGCCTTGCATGCAGCCGACCCGGGTTCGATTCCCAGCATCCCATATTGTCCCCTGAGCACGGCCAGGGGTAATTCCTGAGTACAGAGCCAGGAATAACCCCTGTGCATCTCCAGGTGTGACCCAAAAAGCAAAAAATAAAAATAAAAAGAATTTATTATAAGTCAGGAATGTTTTTAGCATATGATACAGAGTAAGTTAGTATTAAAATTTGTGGCCTGCTATTATAGAAATAAGCGCATAGAAATAGCACTAACAGTCATAGTAGACACTTTTGACTGTTGTAACAGACATTTATTTGTGTTGCTAGGTACTATACTAACTGATATATTCTTTCTCTGATTAATTTTCAAACCTACCCGATGAAGAATGAATCGGTAACCCAACTTTGTAACTGGAGAAAACTGACAACAGTGTTAAAATCATTTTGTCAAAGCCACATGAGCCTGTAAGAGTTCCTAGGATTCTGTCTTCGTGACCTCTGCTCTGGCACTGAGAGCCAGGGGGTCTCACCATGCACTCAGGCCAGTGGGCAGGAGAGTTGTGGAAAGGTGGAGACTATTCTGAGGACAGCTCCCAAGGACACAGAAGCTGGACCCACATCAGCCTGACTCCTACACTTTGACCTCGACAACTTTCTACAAATGTTTTAATGTTCCCTGTTCCTACCCAACTCACTCAAAGGAACAGGCAGCTGTGTTTCTGGAGACCTTTTGCCTTTCAAACAGATTATATCTTGTGTGCTTCAAAAGAGAATTCCTTATGCTTTTCTTGATCCCACTGAGCTTTTGGCTCTTGAGATAAATGGAGCAGGACAGACTAGCTAGCAGTGCCATGGTCACGGGCAGAGCAATCTCATTTACTGCAACTCATATCTACTCCTCTCTCCCATGTCCAAAAGAGTCAGCAATGCATTTAGGAAACTAAAAAAAAAAAAACAGAAAACACCTTCTGGAGGTAAGAAATGCTTCAGAAAAGGCCTGAGAACATAGTCCCATCATGATCTCTTATACCCAAGCTGTCTGAATCATGTCTGAAAAGTGCCAGCTGAGGGTTTGTCAGTTAAGAAGGGATTTTCACCTCTGTGTCAATTTACCCATGAACAACTGACCCATCCCAGCCAGGAGTCACTTACCAATGCAACATGCAGTGGGAGTAGATACACAATGTGTTTCAGATTCCATATCAACAAGGGTAAAATGATATCATGTTTCTATTTTTATGAACTATATCCCAATCATACATGGTTGTTAGTAATTTTCATACTGGTCATATGAAAACTATCATAGACTCTAGGTCTGTTTGGATAAATAAAATAAATGGGGAAAGTTTTTTAAAATTATACACACTCAACCTTGGCTTCACCAGATTGCCTTGAGCTTCAGACAAGATGATCTTGGCACATGAGGAGCTAGAAGACCCCCAGAAGCACAAGAGGAATCACTACATTCTTGTGCCAATGCAGGATCCCACAGAGGGGCACCTGGGACATGAATCCCCTGGGCATATTTAATCTCCTGAATTCCTTCTAAATTTACCACCAACTTTATTACATGTTTGTTACCCTTTAGGCAGAAGAAATTAAAATTTTTTTAAAAGAAAAGAAAAAGAAGAATCTCCACTGGGAAACTAGATCAAAGGCAGCTGAACTGGGTCAGTGGCATGCAGGATAAATATTATTTCATGGTTCAAACAAATCTTTTGGCTGTCTGGGCAAGACATGTTGATAAGGCACTTTCATGTCTCAGCTCTCCACTCCCTGTTTCCCCAACCCTGGTGACCTCTGCATTTTCACTCTCTGAAGGGCCCCCTTGTGATATTTTAATAACCAAAAGACAAAAGCGATCACTTGAATTGTGGAAGAGGATTTCAGACTTCAGGCAACCAAGATGAGCTTCATGACCTCCAGCTTCCATGATAACCAGCAGGAGGGTTAAAAGTTTGAAGTAGGGGCTGGAGCGATAGCACAGCAGGTAGGGCATTTGCCTTGCGTGCAGCCGACCCGGGTTCGAATCCCAGCATCCCATATGGTCCTCTGAGCACCGCCAGGAGTAATTCCTGAGTACAGAGCCAGGAGTAACTCCTGCGCAGGGCCGGGTATGACCCAAAAAGCAAAAAAAAAAAAAAAAGATTTGAAGTACTATGATGTGACTGTGTCATTTCTACCTTGTGTTTGAGCCTGTAGCATCAGGAGTCACATTGTTTTCTGGTCCTATCCCTGCAAGGAGATGGCTGAAATGCATACTTGAAAGTGCCCCGTGACAACTGGAATATTAGGAGGAACTATCAGTTATCTGTGATGGCTCAGTGCTAATAGGACCTTGGGTACTTCAGCAACACTGTGGACATAACTTGAGATGATGATGCTAAGTGAAGTAAGCCACAGAGTGAGCAATAATTACTGGTGGGTTTTTCCCTATGTAAAACATAAATAACCCCAAAAAAGTGAACTAATAAATCACACCCCCAAATAACTCAGATTCTGTTTTGAAAAATGTGATGGTTACCAGAGGAAGCGAGGAAGGAGGGAGGAGAAGGGGAGGGGTCATTTTGATAGTGGAACTGTCCCTAGAACCTTAGTGGGGGAGGGGATGGAGTGGGATGGTTTACACACATAGGGAGGTGTGAAATTTATATAGTGCAGTTAATCAATGATGGATGTCTGAAATGCAACACTTTTTTTTCCTTTTTCTTTGTTTTTATTGAATCACCATGTGGAAAGTTACAAGCTTTCAGGCTTAAGTCTCAGTTATAAAATGCTCGAACACCCATCTCTTTACCACCAGTGCACATATTCCACCACCAAGAGTCACAGTATACCTCCCCCCACCCCCACCCCTCCAGTCCCCCACCTGTATAGCTGATAAATTTCACTTTACTTTCTCTTTACTTTGATTACATTCAATATTTCAACAAGAAACTCACTGTTATTGTTTGGGGTTCCCCCCCCCAAAGTTGGACCTGCTGAAAAGGAAGCATTTGATAATTTGTTTTCCATTCTGAGAATAAAGAGATATGAGGTCGTGCTGCTGCAATAGTGGCCGTGCAGTTTTGGATTTCTGTATTTTAGTATTTTAGTAACTAAGTCCAGAGAAATTTCTGCCAGAAGTTGCATCATTGCAAGCTTGTACCTCTCTGCTACTTTATATTCCACATATGAGTGCACTCTATCTATGTCTGTCTCTTTCTTTCTGACACATTTCACTTAACATGATACTGAAATGTAACACTTTTAAGAATATTGGAAAGTCTGAGCTGAGCAACTTGTCTTAGGAAGTTAGAAGATTTTAGATTTATGGCAGGAAAACCAAGTTACATTGATTTAACATCTGGGACGTGCCAGGAACACTTTCTGGAACTTTCATTGTCACAGCACCCACTGGATATCCCCTATTGTTCTACCACTTTCAATGATGAGCATGTAAGTAACTCCTCCAAGGTCACATGGAGGCTGAGTGCTGAAGTCAGACTCAAAATCAAGTCTGGGGTACCAGAGAGATGATTCACTGGGTCAAGTACATGCTTTGCATGTAAGAGCCCCAGGTTCATCATCAGCATCACATGATACCCTGAGCCCCATCAGGTATGTCCCCCTTGCAACAACAACAACAACAACAAAAACCCAGTCGAGGCTCTGAATCACAAAACTGGGGAACTGACATAGCCAGATCCACTGGGCTGTTCTCTTACCCTCTCAGTGGAACTATCAAACTCTCAGAACGTCTCCGACTTTGCTAGTGCAGAAAGGCTTTCACCAAATCCTGCTCCTTTGAGTGTTGATGCTATCATCACCTGTCTCTCTGCATGTGAGTTTATTTGGAGGCTGTTGTCTCAACCACCCAGGGCGACTGCTTCTGTTTGCCCTGTGATTCTGGGCACCAGCTGTTTAGATGTAGCCTAGTGTCCACACAAATAATGATTTGCAGAGTCAGTCATCAATGTCAAATGGTTCCTAATTTACTTATCACCAGTTCCCGTATTGCCTTCTCCTTCCTGATGAATGCAGAGCAATGTGTCCAGTGTCAAAAATGTCCCAAATCATTGAGTTCAATATCCTGGGATGCATCTTTGTTTACTTAATTCCATTAGCTTCCAAGTGATCCTCTTTCTGCTTGATTCTATAATCATTCTTCCTCTTTGCTGAATTCTCTGATCAGAACTAGAAATGCATCACAAACAAAACCCCTTTCGATGCTATGATTCTAGTCAGTGAATCAATGACTCTTCTGAAAATTATAATGGTATTTTAACAATAAAAATCCCCAAATCCACACATACAAATGAGGCTTCCTCAGAACAGTTATGTTGGATAGAACCTTGATTATTTTTGCTTTCAGAGATGGCCTCATCTTTTGGCGTAATAGACTCGAGTGATTTTAAATTTTAGATTAAATGTATTTTCTATTGGGTTTTGATGCTGACACTAGGTTACTCCTGACTATGCTTGAGGTACCATATACAATGCCAGGGACCCAACAGGAACCAACTGACATGCACTAAACTTCTATACTATTTTTCCCACCCAAGAGTGATTCTTTTAAAAACTGTCACTGTCACTGTCATCCTGTTGCTCATTGATTTGCTCGAGCAGGCACCAGTAATGTCTCCATCGTGAGACTTATTGTTACTATTTTTGGCATATTGAATACTCCACAGGTAGCTTGGCAGGCTCTGCCATGTAGGCAAGATACTCTCGGTAGCTTGCTGGGCTCTACGAGAGTGGCAGAGGAATCGAAGCCAGGTTGGCCACGTGCAAGGCAAACACCCTACCTGCTGTGCTATCGCTCCAGCCCTTTAAAAACTGAAAAAAAATATTTAAAGTTTGATTTGCAGAGAAAAAAGTAATCAAGAAAATGTAGCATTTTATCCATAACATTTTCTTACACATTTATTAAACAAACTTGTGGAACTTATGAGAGCTTTTCAAAGTATCTTCGGAAGGAAGGCATTGTCTTGAAATTAAGATGATGATTGGAAAGAAAGTCAGTCACTGGATCTCAGAAAGTAAGATTTTAAAGTGTTTCCTTCTCTTCAGTCAAGTAAGACAGCATTCTGGCATTCTGCTCCTAGGGGCATGCAACAGAATACAAGGTAAAAACTAAATGAAAAGCACTCCCCCCAAAATGGTAAATTGAAGTCTGTGGCTTGGCACACAATTTAGGGCTTATGTTTAAAAACTTATTTTTAAAAGAAAAATAATTCAGAGGAAAGAGAAGCCACTGAAACAGAAGTTCCTCTGCCAACGTTAGCTCCTGACTGTCGCAAGACGCCTGGCCACCAAATGTTCCGTAAACTCCAAATTCCAAGGAGCAGCCTCTGGGCACATGAGCTACCACCAACTCGAGCATCATAGCAGCCAGGCTTACTCAAGTGTGTGCTGTAACTGACTTCTGAGTCCCAGATTTAGGCCGTGGGCCCCCATAGCCTTGCGGCTCTGGAAGGGGGCAGTGGTAGAGCCCCCAGAGATCTGAGACTAATGTTCCCCTAAGACAACAGGGGCAGAGTGGAGCGTGCACAGTGGCACAGAGCAGATAAGCCAACCCACCTTCCCAGGCTCTTAGGTTAGTGAGGGAGTAAGGCCAGGTGTGTCACGGCAGGGGAGTCCTGCCTCTGGATGAAACTAATGGGGGTGCCCTCTGACCACGAGAAAGGCTGTTAGCTGGGAAGAAGCGTAAAGTCAATTGAATTCTGGTCACTGAATTTCAGTGATTTTCTCTGCAAACCTTCAGCAGAGACCTATGCCAGAGTAACAGACAGAAAAGTCTGCTTTTTACTGGGGTTTGCGGGGGCAGTTGTCACCCAACAGAGGTCAGGGTCTTGGGACCCGTTGTCAGTTTAGGACTACTACACAGGCCTGACATTCGACACTCTGACAGCCAGACTAGACGGTGCTACTAGGGGGACCCAGCAGTGCTGGAGGTGGGAGCACCAGCCCCAGCCCCTCCCCCTCCCTGTTCTCCAGGGACCCCTGTGGTACAGGGGGTCAAACCCAGGAAGCTAGCACATGCAAGGCATGCCTGATGGTTATTTAAGCTCACTCCTCAGCCCCAGTGCCCTGCTTCTTTCTCTGCAGAATGACCTTCTTGGATGTGATTTTTCTTCGTGGTTCCTCCCAATTATGGAATTTGAAAACAACTTGCTGTTAAACTACAGACGTTTATACAATAGCTTGGCGTTTGACAAAATTAAACCCCCTACTCCCTAAGCCAATTGACTTGCATAAACACAGCCTAGTCATTTTCCCTCCTCCCTACACCCCCACATTCCCTAGTAGTGGCCACATCATGTCTGGGACACTGGGAGTGGGCTTGGGAGTGGGAACTGGCTTCCAATAGTTGCATGGAACATATTTGGGAGACAGTCTTTAATATAAAATTGAATTAGTTTGAGAGAAACAGAAAGAAAACTAATGAAGAGAGAAGGAAAATGCAGAACTAGAAAGCAGGTGACAGAGACAACGAGTAAATGCAAATAGCTACTTGCAGTATGAGCCCACACGATAAAGGCATCCACAGTGAAACATGTGCATCCATAATAGGTACTAAGCACTTTTTTTCAGATTAGGTAGTGCTTCCCTGTTGGGGACACTGTACAGCAGACAGGAATATTTTCCCCTTTTTCAGCTGCCTTCTGGAAATAATTTCAGAGGCAGTTTTGACATGCAGATCTTAGGTGCTAGCCAGACCTGACTTGACATTGTAGATTCAAGTCTCTGGCTTAGCCTGGTCTTTGGGATGTAAATCCGAGTGCTTTCAGCCCAAGGAAGATTTCTGTTTTGCTTTTGTATCTTCTTTCCGGAGGCCTAGATTACTGGCCTATAGATACAAGAGAATAATGTTGCCTCAATGTTCTCCCTGTAACATCTTTTGGTGCCATTTGATGACATCAATGTATTGCGCCCTTTGGAAGTGCCATGATCAATAAAAGGAGATCCAGGAGGCCCTCTGCCTTTGCTAAGAGCCAGAGCGAGCCTTAGTCCTCCAATCAATGCATTTCTTCCGCGTTCCTATCTCAGCGCCTCCGACTGTATGAATGTTCATGCAACACTTCCCAGCACCAACTCATCGTCATTTGAAAAACAGAATCCTTTGAGGTACAGAGATAACAGAGGGCTTGAGGATATTGATTTGACCCCTGGCACATATGGTCTCCTGAGCAATGCCAGGGGTCACTCCTGAGCAATGACAGGTATGAATCACTCACCCCCAAATAAATACAAATAGAATTCTTCAAACGTAAGTGTGTAGGGGGCCAGGGAGATAGTACAGTGGATAGAGTGCTTGCTGTGTACATGACCAACCCGGGTTTAATTCCATATGACCGCCAAGGACTGCCAGGAGTTATTGGCAGAGTGTAGAGTTAGGATTAACCCCTGAGTACCATAGGGTATGCTCCATACCAAAAAAGAAAGTATGATTGAGCACTGTGGGCAAATAATCATAGCCTTATAGCACTGATCAAAAGGGACCAAAGATAGAGTGCAACAGTCAAGGTGCTTTGTCTTGCAAGCAGCCAACACCAACTTGAATCGCTGGCACTGCCAGGAGTGATCACTGAGCACAAAACCAGGAGTAAGCCCTGAGCGCCACCAGGTGTGACCCCAAAACAAGCAAACAAAAAGCAAATAAAATGTACAAAACAGCCAATTAGCAGTTTGCTTAGATATTAATCTAGTCCTGTGATTCTTCTCAGAGGACTTTAGGAATTGCTGAGAGACATATTGGGTTGTCATAACTGGAGCCAAGATATGGGGTAGAGCTCTGGTTGCTTCTGAGCGTCTTACCGTGCAAAAGTCCCCCTATTACCACAACAAAGAATTTTCTAGCCCCAAGTGTCAGCAAGGCTACATTGAGAAACTTTGATCCAGATTGAAGCAAGACAAATGAAGGTATCACAGTCATTATAGAATTTATTTTTAGGCCTCTTTACTCTTCTGCAAAGCAAACTTTTTAATGGCCCCAAGGGAGCTGGACATGGATAGTGTCCCTGTATCTCTGGTTGTGAGTAAGATTTTCACATATCAGAGTTGCTTCTCTCAGTGGTTCCTTGACTTCCCCCAAGGGCCATGCTCATACCAAAACCCACCAGGTGAAAGCCTCCCATGGTGCAGTCAGTCAAGCTTCAGCTGTGAAGATGCAAATAGATGATAACTGCTCTCTGAAACCATTTCCCCATGCAAGGCAGAGGCTAAAGATGATGGGAATGAGAGAAATCAGGAGATGCCTTGCTATGTAACTCAGACCATGCAAGCCTGTCTGGCAAGTTTGTGAGTCTAAGGCAATATGCCTCCTGGCTTCCTGGAATGTTGGAAAAGGCCCCACATGCATACTAAATTGTCCTTCACAAAAAGATTAGACCCAACTGGCACTGCAGGAAGGCAAGGCCTAGATACAAAAGATTAGTTAGCAAGGAGAGAATGAAAAGTTCTAGATAAACTTGATGTTGTAATTTTCAGATGAGTATCAAAGAAAGTCCTCCTTCCCCACTGAGACATGTTCTTTCTCGGAATGACCCGTTTACTGACGTGTCTCTGAATTTCCCATAATCTGCCTGTCTGCCTTCACGTACCCTAGAAGGCAGGGACTCCTAGTGACCCCCTGCCCTACATCAGGCAGAGATTTCCTACAGTCTACCTGCGATTGACTTCAAGTCCCAGGTTTAATACAGCTGGGATGCTAAACACCTTAGCCAAGAAGCCTCACCTCAGGGGTGCCATCTACTGGATGGAGAGAAAAGTGCAGAAAACCAGTACAAGTTCAAAAGCTAGCAGGGATGAGCCATTTACTCTTGATTTCAAATCCTTTCTGAGCCATGTTCTAAAGTGCTTCGCACAGTCCCAGGTTTCACATAGATTGCACTAATTTTACTTTTTAAAAGTATTTTATATTGGTCTCAATATACAAGGATACAGAGCCTAACTCAGAGAAAAATTAATGCTCATTTTTTTCTTTCTTTATTTTTCTTTCTTTCTCTCTTTCTTCTTTTCTTTCTCCCTTTATTTCCTTCCTTCCTTCCCTCCTTCCTTCCTTCTTTCTTTCTTTCTTTCTCTCTTTCTTTCCTTCTTTCTTTCTTCTTTTCTTCCTTTCTTTCTTTCCTTCTTTCTTTCTCTCTTTCCTTCTTTCTTTCTCTCTCTCTTTCTTTCTTTCTTTCTCTCTCTTTCCTTCTTTCTTTCTCTCTTTCTTTCTTTCTTTCTTTCTTTCTTTCTTTCTTTCTTTCTTTCTTTATTTCTTTCTTTCTCTCTCTTTCTCTCTTTCTTTCTTTCTCTCTTTCTTTCTCTCTTTCTTTCTCTCTTTTTCTCTTTCTCTCTTTCTGTCTTTCTCTCTTTCTCTCTTCCTTTCTTCTTTTCTTTCTTTCTTTCTTTCTTTCTTTCTTTCTTTCTTTCTTTCTTTCTTTCTTTCTTTCTTTCTTTCTTTCTTTCTTTCTTTCTTTCTTTCTTTCTTTCTTTCTTTCTTTCTTTCTTTCTTTGCTTTCTCAAAACCCAAGAGGGCTCCCTGGAGACTGGAAGAAAAAATATAAAGATTAGCCAATATAATTAAGAAAGCTGTGGTAGAAATTATTGCCAGGCTGCACTTGGAAGGTGTGTCACTATATGCTCCCAGGGTTCATGCCTGAACCAATCCAGGATTCAGAGAATTAGGATTTGGGTAACCTTTATTAAGTTTTCTCATTTCTAATTAGGACTCTAATTTAAAAATTCTACTTTTGGCAAATGCTAGAACATAATAGAGCTTGAAGTTTAGCCATTTCCCTACCCAATTTCTATCCAGTAAAGAAAATAAAGTGACTCAATAGGTGCTTGGCATTGAAGTCAAAGGACAGGGGGAAGTTGAGGAGTGACTTGCCCAAGGTAACACTGTGGGAGAGTAGGTCAGTGCTCCGTAACCACACTGTCCTGTCGCCAGCAAAAAGAGCCCAATTCCAGGAACGTCAAAGGAAGACAAAGGAATTTCCATAGAATCTGCTTAACTAAGTAGACCTGTTGTTTACTTTATAAGGAAGCAGATTGTAATGGTCTCAAAATTACCCAAGTGAGAATAGCAGGACCCTTTACCAGTCAACGTGGTGGCCACAGAGATACAGAGTTGGAGTCAGAATCTGAGGGCAAATCAGGGAGAGGGATAAGGGGCACATTGTCTGAAATCCAGGCATGGGAATCTTGTTTTATAAGAATATGTGAACCCTCATTAATAAAACTCCAAAATAGAAAATGTCCATTTATTAAATATGAATAACTCAGCAGGGTTATAAAGTAAACCTCATGCCTCTCGTGAACTAAAATAATTAGATCAGGTGAAGAGGAAACGTGCTTTGGAAGCTCATTTTTAATTTTCTTTCTCCAATAGAGCACCAGTCAGAATGAACTTCAAAAAGGAAGAAATACCACAAATAATGTGTTTTCGGTTTTTTCCCTCCTTGACTTATTGAAAACTCCATTCACTGTTCCTCTCGTGAGTTCTTTCCCTCAACAATCAGAACACTGTCCCTGAGACTTGGCAAGCATCTGAGACACAAGCGACAGTCAGGGAAATGTTTTAACAGCTTCGCTAACACGGCAACAGAAGTGTATTGTTGTTGGACACTTTGGGCCAAGCTGCTCCTTTCCACAGGTCCTCTTGCTCTACCTAAGGATGAACTGACTCCTAGGCCAAGTGCCCCAAGGCTGACGACTAGCTCTTCAGGGGTCACAGAGCACATAGACTTGGGAGTTCGAGATGCTGCAAAAACAGGTTTTAAGCCAGATTCTCTCACAGAGAATCTAAGTTTAATATTTTTAAACTAAGAGTTTAATATTGTTAAAGACACATGTGCCTACCACTTTGCCTGGTACATAGTAAGCACTCAATAAATCACAGTGTCTTTAATTCCTTTAATTTTTTTCTATAACTGAAGTTATTATATGTAGTGCATCAATCTTAAATGTAGACTCTGCATGCTTACATAGCTAAGCATCACCCGGATTGAAACAGAGCACTTTTCCAATCCCAGGAGACTATCAAGCCCTTCTTCCACTAGACCTATCTTCACAAAGGAAACAACTTCCCTGATATCTATCACCAAACATATATTTGACTCTCCTGGAAATCTCTGGAAAATTCACCACATAGTATATACTCATTTCTTTTCTGTCACTGGTCATTGTGGTCCAGTCACATAGTTTTTGTGTATCCATAGGGGTCTTTTTTCAGCTGCTTTGAACAGAATTCTGTTGTGAAAGTACACCCCAATGTATTTTGTCCATTTTTTGCTGGTGGTGGAAATTGCCAATCTGTGGTTATTGTGAGCAGATCTGTTCTCAGCCATCTTGTGTATGTCATCATTTTTTATAAGCATAAAGTATAAAATCTGCTTCCCTCATTACTGGTAGATCAACTGTTCCAAAACCACTTTTCTCTTCTGCTTTTCTCATCTATCATTTCAGTGAAGATATTGAAATACTGATTTCAGAAATGACGTTTTCCATTTCTGTATCTCTCCTTATGTTGGATGAAGCCGTTTTAAAAGCCAAGAAGTATTACAGGTAGCTATCAAAGCTCCTGATGACACACAGAAATGATTTTTGTAAAATATGGAAATGTAAAACTCTTTGACTTCAGATCACAATTGTTTGCTTCCTCTTTCTTAAGGCATTTTTAGGCAAAATAAGACTTTTGCTCTTAGAAGAAACTGATGTGAACCTTATTCTCAAAAACTTATACTGTAGGGGACATAACATGCTCGTTGCCAATAACAATATGAAAAAATAAGGTGTGTTAAGTACAGCAGGGGAGGCACAGAGGGAGGGGATTCTCAGCAGGAAGTTCCCAGGAGGAAAACCCAGGAGTCATCTTTCTCAAACAAATCATGTTACTGAAACACAATATCCTATAGCTGAGCCCACATCACTAGAAAATGGAGTCATGTGAAATTTAAATCTCTCAAGTTTCTCAAGGGCCCATGAAGATGCGGTGTAAGGCAACTGGCACCAATAAAATTACTCCAAGATAAAAATTGCTCCCCTGGTACAGGTGAATTTGAGGCAGAATCCCCTCCCATTAATTTGCCTAGAAACAGATAACTTTTCATCTTATTTTTTCCCTTTATGCCAACTAAAATCTCTATTGACCCAAAGTTCTTCTGAGGCTACTAAGAAAGGACCCTAGTGTTTTCTAAGTCATAGAAGAAACTGAGCCCCAACCCCCCACCCCAGTCCCAAAAAAGGGATATTGTCCAGGAAGCTAAGAAAAGCAACTTAAGCATTGTACCCTTGTCTCAGATGGAAGGACTCCCTTAAAACCAGTGCATCTTCAATGTTGCTCGTGGTGGAGAGAGTGGTGAGGAGAACACAAAGGGAGACACAGGAAATTGGTCATAGACTATAGGACCCCGCTTTCCATGCGAGCTTTCTGCATTCACATGCATGAGTGTTTAAGTCTCAAAGTCTCAAAGACTCTCCTCTAAGGCTTAAAGTGCATCTCTCCCATTCTCTGTCTGTCTGTCTGTCTGTCTCTCTCTCTCTCTCTCTCTGTATGCCTGTCTGTCTCTGTCTGTCTCTGTCTGTCTCTCTGTCTCTCTTTCTGTGTCTGTCACTGCCTATCTGTCTGTCTCTCTGTCTCTGTCTCTGTCTCTGTCTCTGTCTCTGTCTCTCTCTCTCTCTCTCTCTCTCTCTCTCTCTCTCATCTCCCAACCTTTAATAGTCTCTACTCCAGGGACCCTGATCAGCACCCGCTGGAGAACACCTTAGGCACCATTTGTCTGGCATTCCAGAGGTCTAGAAACCATAAACAAAAGGTCTTTTAAATAGAAATATTTAGGTTTCAAATTTTTAGGTCTGGCGGCAACTTTAAGTACAAAAGGAAATGGTAATAAAAAGCGAGGCGGTTTCACAAAATCTAAGAGTGCAGCTCCAGAGATTCAGACAATAAACAGCACTGCTCCACCTGCATCTCTCCTAGTTGAGCTCTTTGCTCCACCCTGTGTTTGAACTGACCGAGATGTGGCTGCGTGCGGGGTACCTGCCCGCCCCCTGCCCATGGGGTTTCCACTGAGGTCAACGAATACACTGGATTCCAAATAGACAACCCGACAACCCTAAAGAGGACAGTCAGAGAGGCCTCTCATGAAAAGGATTGCCAGTGTGTGTCACCTCCCATGACAGAAAGTCATAGGAAGCCACGTTTATAATACTCTGGGGCAATCACTTCAGTGAATGGGTTCTAATGATCAAAACCATTCAATCACTGCATCCCTGTGAGCTTTTTTGTGGCTATGGAGATGTTTCATCTGCCCAAATCCCTTCTATCCAGAATCTTTCAAGATGAATAAGAATCAGGGCCAGAGAAATAGTACCTCGGTTAGAGTGCCTGCCTTGAGACCTGACCCTGACCCTGGTTAGAATCCCCCGCACCCCACATGGTGTCCCAAGCACCTATAGGGGGCCACTTCTTAGTACAGAAAAAGGAAAGCTTCTGAGTACTGTTTAGTATGGCCTCCAAACCAACCAAGCAAAGTAGCACTGTAGCACTGTCGTCCTATTGTTCATCGATTTGCTGGAGCATGTAGCAGTAATGTCTCCATTGTGAGACTTGTTACTGTTTTTGGCATATCGAATACGCCACGGATAGCTTGCCAGGCTCTGCCGTGTGGGCGGGACACTCTTGGTAGCTCGAGGGACAGAGGAATCAAACCTGGTCAGCCACGTGCAAGGCAAACGCCTCACCCACTGTCCTAGCTCCAGCCCAAACAAAGTAACAGCAAAAAAGAAGATAAGACAAGCATATACCTCACTTCAGAGTAGGGCAAGAATCTGAAAATGTACGAAGAATGCAGAAGGCATGAAGGCACCGCCCTGGCCTGTGGGGATCAGGGGTGGTCTGAGTGTCCCAGGCAGTCCAGCAAATATGGCATGATCCAAGCTCTGTGCTCCAGACAGAGCAACTCTGTGTCCCACAGGGTTGAAATACCATTTCACTGGAGGGAGGAGAGTTAAGCTGTGGTGCTAATAAAACGAAAATATCCTGAGTGAATGGGGGAGTTAAGCCAACAAGCTGATCTCAGACAGGCATCAAGTTATAAGTAGCCTGAGATAGGCTGGGGGCAAGAGGAGGAGAGGTGAGAAAAGGTTCAAGTTCAAGTAACAGCCCGGGTGTCTGCAATGGAGACAAGGATGCTTCCTCCCCTCACAACCAGGCCAAGGGTCACCCCTTCAAGTGACTTTCAGAAAGATGTGTAAGGTTTTTCTGTGGGGTAAATAGTGGGAAAGACTGTCATCCCCTGAGTCACACAATTATTCAGGAAGCGAGTGTTAGTAGTGTGTTAGCCGGCAGAAGGTTTTGGCCCAATGTGGGCAGGCTCTTAATTTGTAGTTGTCCTCAGCTCACAAGTCCACTTGGTGCTGGAGCCTAATATATGCAAAGCATGTGCCCACATATTACCCCTACCCCATGAGGCACCATTTCAAACTACCTAGAACAGCAATGCCAGGCGTCCTCAACGGCTAGGAAGCCCCAGTTCCCATCCATGGCAGAATGCTACATTCAGACATGACCAAGCCCCAGCTGCTATCTCCTGAACAAAGAGGTGACGTAGGAGGTGTGGCACCATTCCTGCTTCCATTAAATGTTTGTGGTTCTGAATCAAGGTTATAGAGGTAGTCATTAGCATTGTATGGCCCTGGGATCAACAGCTGAATGCAGAAATATCTAGGTTATTCTGCCAAATTCAGCCCAGCTTTCTCACCAGGTCTCCTTCTTAGCAACTACCCCACTGAATGGAATCCCCAAGGAAACCCCATGTCTACACTTCCCAGGGGGAAGTTCACATCTTTCTATGGAGCAAGAGTCCCACACCAAGATCCAATGAAGAAACTCCCCCTGGATGTGATTGAGGTTATGGGGGGGATGTGCAGGCAATTAGTGGGTGAAGCCAAGGAACTCTGGGTTCAGTCAGGTCCTTGTCAGTACAGACAGTGACAGTAATCACCACATCTGATGACTCCAACATCCATTACATCCACAAACAACTTGCATTGTGTGGTACCATAGGTTTACCTAGGATTTTTCTTCATGACCTAATCATGTGCTGAAGACAGTTATGAGAGTACATTTCTGGTTCCGTAACTCAGAGCCTGAATGACTGGCTTTGTATCAGTTTGGCCATGAACACCAATGTCCAAATGGCATTTATGATTGTTGGACAATTTTTTGGTTGTTATTGAATTTTTCAAACACAGGAATAAAGAGAATTGATCACATTCTCTGTGCTCATTGCCGAGCATGAAATTTGTAAATATCTTTCCAGACTCGCCTCATCTATTTTTATTTTGCTGAAGTAATTTTACAGACATCCCATCATTTTATCCCCAAGTGCTTGATGTGCACTTCTGAAAAATATGACCTTCTGGATGCCAACTTCAAACCCAGCACTTTGCCCATTTCTTCCTAGTGCCTTCAGGTACTCAGTTTGCACGTGCTGAGCAATTGCCAGGGGAGCAATGAGCTCTGAATGCCTTTCCCTACTGAAACTTTAGGCTTCAAACTTTGACTCTCAAGGCAACAATTATCATGAAGCATTCTGTGCACTGTTCTTATCCTGCCTTCTCAGATGTGTCTTCTGTTCCCATCTCTTGGGATTAAAAAAATTTTTTTTTAATTTGTCTGATTTGGGGGCCACACCTATTGCTTCTCAGGACTTACACCTGGCTCTGTGCTCACGGATCATTCATGATGAGCTCTGGGGACCATATGGAATGCCAGAAATTGAACCCTGGTTGGCTGCTTATCTCTCCAGTCTCTTTTTCAGGACTTAACATTTGTCAGCGGGTGAGCTGAAAGGGGCAGAGATGGTGAGTGATTCTCAGGAGAAGCAGAAAAATCATCCTTGGGGCATCAGCAAGGCAGGAGTGCTGAAGGAGTTGTAGAAAGGACAGATTTGAAAAAAAAAAGACAGGGCACTGTCACAGTATTTTGACCTTCTTTGTGCCACTGGTACTGAGGTTTGCACTCTTTGCATTTTGGATTCCTAAGGAGCATACCTACTTATGCAGTATTTTGAAGCTCTGAAGAACCAGTCTGGCATGCCTGGGTATGGGAACTGAGAATTAACTAAGTTGCTGTTGAGACAACAGAATTTCAGCAGTGTGCTCAGAACCAGTGAGAGGCCCCTCGTCTTTAGCTGTTGATAGAAGGAACCGCTAAGGCAAGCAGATTCCACAGCTCAAGTCTCGGCTGAGTATCAGCCCTTTAAGTAGCCATCAGAAAGGCGTATATATGATTGTCAGGTTTGCTGCAACATCTACTCCATCCTTATTTTTTTTATTTGTTTTTTGGGCCATACCCATCTGTGCTCAGGACTTAGTCCTGACTGCTCTCAGGGATCACTCCTGGAAGGCTTGAGGAACCACACGGAGTGCCAAAAATCGAACCCAGGTCAGCCACATGCAAGGTAAGCACCCTACCCACTGTACTATTGCTCTGGCCCTTACTACTGCACCTTAATGCAGCAAGCATTTCTGGGAACAGGGAACATAGAGGAAGAATTGCGGCTGCCACCGTGGATTGCCAGAAGGTGGCTGGGTCCGACCTTCACCATAGTTCCTGTGGAGATTCCTTTGCCTGGAAGTTTGCCTATATACGTCTGGCCTTCCCTCCACCCCTCTGCAATAGCATCTATGAGGTCTCAGGTGAGGGCACGTTAGAGGTGCCAACTCAGGGTCAGGGCTAAGTCAAGAGCTTGGCAGGTGCCCCAGGCAGCCTGGCTGGAAAGCCTGCCATTCGTCTGAGTGGTTTCAGCCAACTTGCGTATTACCATGCAGAGAATCTATACCAGACGCCGGCTGGAAGAATCCAGTCTCAAGAAGAAGTTTATTGATCTGGCAGATGATTAAAAGACAGCTGTGATGAGCTCCAGGGAGAATTTGGTTGTTCCATCCTGAAAGTGAATCGGAAATTTCCCTGGAGGGTCATTGGCCTGTCTGCTGTTGCAGGCATGGCCCAGGACTCCCTGGTGCCATCAGAGGTTACCGAGTTTCCCCCATTGAAGTACTCTGATTCTATCCTATCCTCCGGGACACACTCCAGGGAGGGAGTGACGTGCTCAACCTGGAGGTGGGTTACGTGCACACTGCCTGCCAGACAAGGCCCGTGCCAGAAGGAGCCCCCTGAAAGCAGTTCCTCCAACTCTGCCCTCCCCTCTCTCTTTATGGGATGAGGGGGATAATTCCTGGAATAGCTGTAAAATCTGAGGACTGCTCCAAGAGGCAGGGAGGGAAAACTGGCTTGCACACATCACAGAGAGCCGACCACGTCCAGGAGTCGGGAGCCGAGATGGAATTTGGGCTGGTGCATATGAAGTCACCTGGAGTTGTCATTTGAAACAGACGTTGTGGCCGCCAAGCTTGGATGACCTAATGTGCCTCTGCCACGCTTTGCTTGGGCTTGTCACTCAGGGTCGGAGGAGAAATTGCAGGAGGTTCCCTGCTCGGGCAGCCAATTATTTACAGCTTGTTCCTAATGCGAGGGCTTTTACAGTGGTGGTTTTGTGGACAAAAGCACATACAAAAAGGCTAATGTAATCACTCATGTTGGCAGTGAAGTGTGACGAGATTGGGTTTCAGCAGGACACCTATAGCAATGAGGCGTGCTTTAGTCTGATTAGAGAGCGAGCAGCTTTCTCCTGCAGTGAATTATCTACTGCCTGACCAGCAACAGGAGAACCTCAATAACCAGTGGATCGTGAGCCGTGAGCTGCGTCTTCCAAGCAAACCCCCATTGCTCCTCTCAAATGGTTTTTGACACCTTGATTAGAATTATTCATGTGTACTCCTTATGCAAGTCTCAGCACTCTCTCTCTCTTGAGGATTCAGCTTGGCAAACCTTAAACAACAGAGAGACCGAAATGTCCCTTCCTGGCTCCAATCTCTTGACAAAATGTGCCTCCTGGAGTAAAAACACAGGGTTGCAGAATAGTGTTCATTGACAAAATTAGCCTGTCCTGCACTGGAGGGGAATTTCGTAGGCATTTTCAGACAGGAACATTTTTATAGCAAAAAGGAGCACTCTGTCCCCTTCCCACTCCTCCCAGCCCCCTCCAGCCCCCTGCTTTTGGTCAAAGAGAGCTGCAGTTACAGCTCATTAATTATCCATCACCCAGATATTCTGGCCAAGAATGTTGATAACATCAGGGCTGCAGGGCAGAGCCAGCAGGAGCTAGACTCAGTGGGAGATGTGGAGACTCTCTAGGTCAGTACCCCAAGAGATTTTCTTCAGTTCCTTTCCATAGGAAATGCTTTCCATAAATGCTCCTACTTCAACTCCGCCCTCAGATCTGTTGGATGAGCTCTCAGGGCACAGGGTCCCTTGTGTCTCAACACAACCGTACTGTCAGGTCATTTAAAATGCTGGCAATACTAAGAATAATCAAAGGCCCCAAGAACCTGGAGATGCATACCTGTGCTCTACATATGCAGATAATTCAATTTAGTCATGATATCACCAGTGTGATTGTATTTCTGGAGGGAAGCAATTGTGATTAAAATAATCTCTGCCTATGTTTGTCTCTGTCTCTGTCTCCGTGTGTGTCTCTCTCTCACATTCTCTCTTTTTCTCGCTCACTGCTATACTCAGAGGAAGTCTTGCAGTATTTCCATCTTGACCAAAATTTCTGAACCCCCACTGGGGTATCTGATGTGACAAGCAAGATGAATACTGTCATATCTGAGGAAAGGTAAGAAATATAGAAAACCCATTTATACCCAGAGTTCCTGAGATCAGACATTTTAATAAACTAATACTTGCTTCTATTCTCAAGAGATAAATAAATGTAAAATGATTACACAAAAACTCAAGAACAGATTTTTTTTTTTAAAAAAAAAGGATCTTGTTTTGTCCACACATGTCTTTAAGCCATCCACAGTGACAAAATGAACTGCATTTCAGAGGTGGAGATTTGGAGGCTATAAAAATGAGATACCCATCCTCTGTCACTTGGGGAAGTCTCATACTGTGACACCTCATTTAAAACACATTCCATAAGCTGCCCTGTCAAAGACCCTCATTTTCTTCCGCAGACACAGGCTTTAATGGGCATAAAGTCAAATCCTGGCACATGGCAGAACTGTCCCAGTTCTTGCTTTCAGGGAAATGGAAGGCAGGGGTGGGGGTAGGGGGAGAGGTAGGAATGAAGAACTCTGTTTGATGCTTATATTCCTGTGATTGGGTTCATGGCTGCTCCCTGGAGTGAGCTGAATCAGATTAGGAGAGAGTTGTGCAAGTCCTGAGATTTTTGTTATATTTTCTAATTTAAAAATATATTTAAGGGACAAGTATAACTCATATCATTTTTCCTTACGCCATCCTAGCCATCAGTCAATTTTCATAACTAATTAAGAAACTATTTGCCCCATAGGTGAATTGGTTTACCCACCTTACCTTTGACTCAGCCTTATTTAATTTTGGTTTTAAAGAAAATGACAGGATAGGGGAAGAGGGAAGGAAAAGGTCCTTAGATGACGATAGAGGAATCTTGAAACATTGGTGAAAGGATTGGTGTAGTAGTCCTGCAATTGTAAAACAATTGTTTCATTGGTTTTATAAACTATTATAAATAACTATTTATATAACTTTTCTAAACTCATATCTTGATTAAAAACCAATTTGAAATAAAGAGAAAATCACTGGGCCAGGAAATAGTATAGCAGTTAGGATGCATGTATTAGCATATGTCTGACCTCGATTTGGTCTCAGCACTACCTGGTCCCTCAAGCATCACCAGGTGCAGCCTTTGAGGCCCCTGGAACCTCTGCAAGTAGCCCAGATAATCCCCAGAACGTCAGAAAATTCTTGGTTCTCACATTGGACTATTAGCACAGTTGGACAAGAGACACCTGAGTGACGACCCCTGGACAGCCTGAATACTGCTTGGGAGTCCAAAAAATGAGAGAGAGAGAGAGAGAGAGAGAGAGAGAGAGAGAGAGAGAGAGAGAGAGAGAGAGAGAGAGAGAGAAGGAGGGAAGGAAGGAGAAGGAAGGAAGGAAGGAAGGAAGGAAGGAAGGAAGGAAGGAAGGAAGGAAGGAAGGAAGGAAGGAAGGAAGGAAGGAAGGAAGGAAGGAAGGAAGGAAGGAAGGAAGGAAGGAAGGAAGGAAGGAAGGGAATCCTGGCTGTTCAATCCACAGAAATGTGGGCCTAAAGGGGAACATTTACAGAAGATCTCAGCCTAAATATGAAGACAGATAAATTAGCTGCTTCCTGAGAAAAATGGTGAATCATGGGCACTGTGAGGCTTTCAACCCAATTCTTTCCAGGACCTTTGCTGCTCTCCCAGGATTCAAAATCAGAGGGAGTGTAAATAGGAGCTTTTAAACCAATAGCACTCAGAAAGCCTCAAGGGGATGAATTGGGGCGGGGGGGGGGGGTCAGAGAGTTTCAGACAAATAACTTTCATTACTGTTAATGTAGACTAATGTCACCTAGAGTCAACTGTTAAGCAGGCTGAATAAATACTCTAAAGGTATGAACAGACTCTTCTGTCTTTACATTAAGGGGTAGGGTGGGGGGACGAAAATTCAGCAGCAAGGTTCAGACATGCCACTGATTCCTTTCTCTCTAAATACAAGATTTTATTTCAAAGATAAGGTGAACTCAGGGCACCTATAACAGTTCCTTACTGTCAGATAAACGCTGCAGCATTGCTAGAAATAAAGCTCGCAGAGAAAGCAAGACTTTTCTTATCCAAACAAAGAGTTTACTTTTTAGCAACCAAGTTTAGTCTCTTTGCCTGCCATGTGTGCAAAGAAGATACAAGTAGGAATGAGAACTGAAGAAGAACTCCAGTGCCTGAGGAGGTGGAGAAAGTGACATATAATAAATGTTCCTGAGAACACCTCTCACCCATGTCTCCATTGACGTCGCTTCCCAGTGTGCTGTAAGAATGAAGCAAAGATGATTTTGCATTGTGTTTTATGTGGATTTGTGGTTGCAAGGCTGCGACGTTTTGTTACGGGTAACTCCCTAACTCTGTCAGTCACAGACTTGGTGCTACGATTGAGGGTTGAGAACAAGATAAGCTGGGGGTGGGGCTGGGCGGGGTGGGGTGGGGGTGTAGAATGGGGAGCTTGGGAACACTCTGCTTTCTCTGTCTCCATGAGCTGGCAGGAGGGGCCCTGATCCCACTTGTAAAAGTAGCTCCGGAGCAAATCATTAGCACATCTAACTTCAATATTTTGAAATCCAGAAACAACATTGAGTCATGCTGACCATACTGTAAAGTTTTATTGCTTCTTTAGGGCAGAGTCAAAAACAAACTTGGGATCATGTGAATTATCTCTTCACATGTGTCGAGCCCAGAGATTTGGCCCATGGATCAAAATCTCAAAACAGAGCTGGGAGCCCACTGGGGATATGTCATTTAACAGCAAGTTGCGTGGACCCAGGGAGCAAATAGCAGTTCATCCGGCAGGTTCTCCATTGTCTGAACCACACAGCGGGCACGGTGTCCAATTGTTGAAAACCTGGGACTATAAATATCCTTTGTCCTGTACTAAAAATACTCATTTAAAGCACCAAGAATCCACAGAGAAAAAATATTGACCACGACAGCTATCCATTTGTGTCTTCCAGCGTCTGGGTAATCCTGGCTGTACTCTTGTGAAATTGTGAAGGCAGGGATCTTAAGTAAGATTTTCAGAAAAAGAACCAGTAAATGAATGAAGGAATGAATGAACAAATCCTCTTTGGAGGGAAAGCTCAGTTTGTGCTGACAACTGAAATTACTTGCCTACTTTCCTTAGGTGCTTTTACAAATCACTGCTTAAACCTTCTTCAGAAAACTTCCCTAGAATCTTTTCTAGTCCACCAATTTTACCTCAAGCTTTGCCTCTGTCAAAATAGTTATTAGAGAGTCCAGGAATGGTGCTTGAACCCACAGCCTCCAAGACCACTTCCCCAGATTTCCAGGCTGTACAGAGAGATTGAACCAAATTGGCAATAATTCTAACACCCTGCAGAATGAGCCATGTTCAACATGAGAAACTCCAATAAAGTATTTTAGAAGACAATCAAGTAGACTTGCTGTGCCAAGCACTAAAATAGATGATAGAATTACAGTAACTAAACATAGATGGAATTAGTACCAGAGTGGACAAAGAAATCAATGGACCAGAATAGAATGTCTAGAAATAGACCCACAAATTCAATATTATAGAATAAAGGCAGCATGGCCATTTAGTGGGAAACATTATTATAAATTGTGCAAATATAGGTGATTAATGCTTTAGAAAATAACGACTTAGACATGTATTCATACCTTATAGTAAAAGACATTTGAAATGGAAATAGGTAACACAAAATCACAAAATAAGGAAATGTAGCTATTTATATAGTTGTTTATGAAAAGGAAAAAACTTTCCAAAAAATCATTGAAGAGCCAGAAATCATAGGGGTAAAGGACTAATAGATGCTCTCTCTCTTATATATATCTATATATATAGATATATTTATATACAGATATATAGAGAGATGTATAGATATAGATATTCATATATAGCACAGAAGGACAGGAGGAAGGATGGAAGGGGAAAGGAGAAGCGGAGTAAGAGAGAGGAAAAAAGAGTGAAGGGATAGAGAGAAACATGAGAGAAAGAAAGAGAACATACTCATGGTATCTGTGTGGAAAATACTGCTAGCTGGCCATCCTGACTCTCATTTGTCAATCTTTTCTTCCTTGTTCATTTTAGCCATAAAAATGGAAGAAGTTCAGTGTTCACTCCCCTTCTGCAGATACAGGTGTCCCTGTAGTGTGAACCTGAACAAAGAGCTATAAGAAAGTTTTCATAATTTTTTTCAGGTAATTCATAGATTTCTTCTTTAGAGTTGGCTATTAGGGGTGTTATTTTGTTTCAGTAATGGTAGATGAATAGATTGTGGAGATTATCTGTAGAAATGTATTCCAAACAGATGAGAGATAACAGCTGTTAGAAAATATATGACAAACACCTCCTAGGCATTCAATTACTCAATATACAAAATAAAAGAGAAGAATAGAATAATGCATTCAAAAGATACTGGGCAGAGTAAGTTTTCTATTTTATTTTCCAATATATTTTGGTTTGAATTTTCAAACTGTGCTATTCAGATTTTCTGTATTATTGTATCACTGTCATCCCGTTGATTATCGATTTGCTTGAGTGGGCCCAGTAATGTCTCCTTTCGTCCTAACCCTAAGTTTTAGCAGCCTTTCTTTATTTGTCCTTCCCAACGGTGCTGCATTAGAGGCTCTTTCAGAGTTAGGGGAATGAGACCCATCATTGTTACTGTTTTTGGCATATGAATATGCCACGGGGAGCTTGCCAGGCTCTCCCGTGTGGGCAGGAAACTCTCAGTAGCTTGCCAGGTTCTTTGAGAGTGAGAAGTAGGCTATAAGATGTCTATTTAGAATAAGATGTGTAAATTAGAAGTAGCATTAAGTCACAGTCAGGACTAACCATTCTGGATATATCTTTTACTAATCATAAGAACTCTAGTCTGGGACAGAGAGATATTACAAGGCTTTGTCCTGCACAGGGCCAAATCCCAATTTGGTCCCCAGCACCACACAGGGTCCATGCACTGCCAAAAGTAATTCCTAAACACAGAGTCAGGAGTAAATTTTGTGCACTGTGGATTTTAACTCCAAAACAAAGAATGACCAAAAAAAAAAACCCACCTCTGATGCCAATTAGTGTATCAAGTCAAACAAGAAAAAAAATCATAGAAATAAAGGTAAAATTTACATTGAAGATTGTTCATTTTAACAGCATATTGTCAAAAAGAGAAAAAGCATGAAGTCCTGATTTATGTCTGCCTACCAGTAGAAGATTAGATAGTGAATAACTCTAAGTTTGTAAATGAAATAATATGGCCATTGTCAGTGTGTTCTAGAAGAACACTGATTGAGATAATTAAATTGATTCTATATACTGAAGTTAACAGAGCAAATTTCAAGACAGAATGCACATTCTGTGGTGACTTTTTTTTTTCTTTTCATCACACCTGGGGGCCATGCACAGGGGTTACTCCTGGCTCATGCATTCAGGAATTACTCCTAGCAGTGCTGGGGGACCATATAGGATGCTGGGAAATGAACCCGGGTCAGCCACATGCAAGGCAAATGCACTACCCACTGTGGTATCGCTCCAGCCTCCGTGGTGACATTTTTTAATAGGGGCTACATCCATTGTTGTTTGGAAGGAGGACCAGGTTATTCCTTAATGCACCAGTGACCATACAGTGCTAGGGTTCAAACTCAGGGCTTTAGCACACCAAGCATGAGCTCTACCACTTGACTCTGGCCAGCACCAACACACAATCATTATGTTACTGAAACCTGAACCCACATCAGTCTTGGTAACCACAAAAACCCAGATCGTAGAACAGAGCCTGCCACAGATTAGTGGATTTTTATTTTCATCTTGTTCAGTGAATTATATAACAAAGAAAGGTAGCAAATATTACCAGTGGATGGGTGTTTTGTTTTTTCTTTAATCTCCTTTCCTCCGCTTACTTGACTTGAAATATAGATAGATTTTTATTACTAGGGGAAAGTTTTAAGGCAATTAGTGAAATCAACCTTTGTCTTCTCCTCAACTCTTTTTCTCTGAATCCTTGTGTTCCCATTTGTTTTTGAAGTAAAAGCAGATTTTATTTGGAGGTTTGAGGAAGAGGAAGGAAAGAGAGAGAGAGAGAGAGAGAGAGAGAGAGAGAGAGAGAGAGAGATGTTCAAAAGAAAGAGAATATGGGCTTCTCCAAAGGCCAAGAGAGCTTCAATTGTGTCCCCACTTTCTCCGAACTCACTTTGGGTGTGGTCTTCAGTGGTATAATCCTGGGCAAGCATGACACAGTGAATCAGACTAACTTAGAACTCTAGGCCCATAGGAGGGGGTGTGGAAAATTCATGGTTGTCTTTTTTGCCCACTCAGCCCTTGTACTCTAGAACTAGACTTGTCCCTTCCAACTGGACTACAAAGATGAATAAGGGACAAGCTTTGCCCTCCAGAACCCGGAGTGCCCAGTTATCATGCCCCAAATCTCCTGCAACACTAACCCTTCTTATAGAGGAAGACACCACCAGTCCGAGCCATCTCGTCTGTGGACAGTTAACATTAAGTTCCTCGGGCTCCCTGTCAACTTTTCATCAAGTAATATCAATGGAAGAAGTAGGCAATGTCACAAGAAAGTACAAACACAGCTCTAAATTTCCTCTTACATTTCAAAACTCCTCCTTCAAAATCTTCCATCACACCAAGATCATAAATGTCAACGCCATTATAAACACATAACCTTCAACTATAGTAAATTTTAAGAAGAAATAAAAACAAAAATTATCTTCTTCTCTACTGAGTCACTCTCACTGTTATTATGCATACTGCCTCTTCCAGCAGCTTTGCAAACAGGTTCTTGGATTCTTTCCTGGTTTTGCTTGTATCTGATCAAATTGAGTTAGAGAGAGTGAATGTGTTTGTGGAGCTAGAAAGCAGAGGAAGTAAGATTGAAAGCAGAGTTTTAAGAAATTAAAATTCTAGATTAGTTTGGAGGTCTGAAATGCACGGGGTTATCCAGAGGCCACCATTTGTTCGGCTCAGAGAGTGGTGTAAAGCATCTGGGCTGTTCTGAATGGGCATGTGTGTGCATTTAAGTGCATATTACAGCAAGTATACGACATACCTACACAGTCTGCACAGAAATGTGAAGGACTAAATCCTATATATTATCCATTTTCCATTTATATCTGTATGGAGGGGGTCAAAGATTTAATGTATGGCTACCCGTATCGACAGCACAGATGAAGCCCATACAAAAGGCCAATAGTACTGAGAAATAACCTTTCAGAAACGGAGACCCGAGGTTCCACAATAGCTGAGGCTAGCTGGCCAGAGCAGGATGCAGTCATCTTGACATTTTTTTTCAAAAGACTTCAGGAGAAAGGAAGCAACTAATACTCACATATACTGAAAAGCCAGGAAAGAGAGGGGTCTGCATTTTGCACCCTATTATGGAAAGCATTCCTGACTTTGTTATCTTGAGAAAGGAATGGTACCTCAATGAATCAGAGCTCCCACACCAAATCAGAGCCATCACAACCTGTAGGTCTTTATCTTCGTATCTATAAACATAGTCATTTGAAAATTCTTTCGGTTGTGAATAGGAGGATACAGAGAAACAGAAGACATGGGAGCAAATTTCAACAAATTAAAGAAAACAAGGAAAGTGTTTAGAGAACACAAGTAGTCTAATTAGAATAAGCCCCTTACTTTTCTTTGCCTCCCAGGCAATCTGGAGTCTTGGCCCCTTGGTTTGCCAAGTGTAATGTTTTATTCTGCTCCACGATTGACCCGGCAAGTTACATGGTGTAGCTTTATTGAAAAAAGATGTGTAATGTTTCTCCAAAGCAGCAGCAAGTATGAGACTACTTGCTCTACTCTCTTTAAAACAACCAACAAAGGGGAGCATGTGCTGGCTAATTGGTGAAATGGGGAGTAATCCAGACTCCCTGATCATCTATTTCCAAAGCAGCAAGCATGAGCTGAAACCGTGCAATAAGCCAAGTACAGTAGTTAGCCTAACTTAACCCCATCTCCTCTCTGTGTGTGTCTTGTTTTTGTTCTCTCATTCTGGGACCCATCTTTATTTTCTGTTCTGGTGTTGTTTATGTTTCCAAAATGCAAATTGTGACTTTGTGCCTGGGAACACTACAAAGTCCTTACAAAGTCCTTCCTCATAAACACGGAGGAAACAGGAAACACACAGATTTCCCACAAAAGTAGCTTTTCCATTCCTATTAGATATAATGATGTTCCTAAGAAACTTCCTTCCCAGAAGAGAAAAACCTTATTTTTTCCAAAGTGAAATAAGAGGTTCTGAGATCCACTTGAAGCAATAGGAAAAGCAGGAATTAGGAATCTTTTTATTAAATATTGTTTGTTTGTTTGTTTGTGGGGGCACAACCTTGCTATGCTCAGAGGTTACTCTTGACTTTGAGCTCAGGAATCACTCCTGGCAGTGCTTGGGGAACCATATGGGATGCCGGACATCAAACCCAGTTTGGCCACATGCAAAACAAATGCCTACCCACTCTACTATCAATCTATTCCCTTTATTAATTTTTAAAAGGTCTTATAAAGTCTTGAATTTTAGCAGGATTCTATTTAATTTTCTAGAATAATCTGTATTACATAGAGAGTCATGGTACACTTACTTGATTACATTGAAAAATCGTGATTCCACAAATATGTTCTTTTCCCTATGAAACAAGTTAAAGGTTTTTATTTAGGGAAGGAGGGTGCTATATCCACAAGTGTTCAGGAGCTATTCATGGTCTTTGTTCAGGGGTCCATATGTGATGCTGGGAATTTGAATCAGAATCGTTCTGGGACCATAACAATAGTATGTAGGGTAGAGCATTTGCCTTGCTTGCAGACTGTTGGGGATTGATCCCTGGAACCCCATGTGTTCCCCCAAACCAGTAGTGATCACTGAGGCAGAGCCAGGAGTAAACCCTGAACACAGCCAGGTGTATAGCTTTAGACCACAAAACTAAAATCAAACAAAAACTGGAATCCCTCAGATGCAAGGCACTGTAGCACTGCATTGTAGCACTGTCGTCCCATTATTCACTGATTTGCTCAAGCGGGCACCAGTAACATCTCCATTATGAGACTTTTTGTCTCACTGCTTTTGGCATATCAAATACACCATGGGTAGCTTGCCAGGCTCTGCTATGTGGGCGGGATACTCTCAATAGCTTACCGGACTCTGTAAGAGGGGTGGAGGAATCGAACCGGGATCAGCCACGTGCAAAGCAAATGCCCTCCCCGCTGTTATCACTCCAGTCCAGATGCAAGGTAAGTACCTTAATTCCTGTATAGTACTTAATTCCTTAATTCCTCTCCAGTCCTAAAGAGTCTTTGTTTAACTTTTATTTTTATTTATTTTGGTGGCCACAATTGCTGTGCTCATAGGTTACTCCTGGCTTTGCACTCAGGAATTACTTTTGGCTGGACCATATGGGATGCCATGGATCAAACCTGGGTTAGTGTCATGAATAGCAGGCACCCTAACTGCTGTACTTTCTGTCCGGCCCCTAAAGATAATTTTTAAATAGAAAGACCTAAACATTCTTTGTGGAAAGTTGGCATAATAGTTGCATGGAGTCAGGAGAGGGAGGATATAGGTCAGAAACAGATGCAAAGAGCCCCCAGCACTGGTCACCTTTCTCCCCATTATCCAGAATTTAACATATTTAACTTAAATACATCTTATTTTTTTAGTTTTTTTTAAATTTTATTGAATCACCATGTGGAGGGTTACATAGTTCTCAGGATTATGTCAATTATACAATACTCAAACACCCTTCCCTTCACCAGTGCCCCTATTCCATCACCAACCACCCCAGTATACCTCGCGCCCCCTCATCCCCGCCCTTGTAATTGATAAGTTTCACTTCGTTTACGCTTTATCTTGGTTACATTCTATGTTTCAACACATAACTCGCTATTGTTGCAGGGATTTCGAGCAAGTCCCATTGTTTGTTACATGACTTTTCTATTTTTTTCCCCCTCGTCCTGCGCCATCGAGTTCACGCCTGTTTAGTATTCACCACGCTGCCTGACAAAGGAAAAAAAACCGGAAAAGATGGTTATTTCCTGTCATCAGCCGGCTTGGGGCTCTGGCTTAGTTGATAGTCTGGTAGAAAGTCTGCAGTTTCTGGAACCAAAAGTAGTGTGCTGGTATCGGCCCCGACTCGAGATTCCACCAGCGTCCCACTGTTCCAGGTACATAATACTTTATTCCCTTGTATCCCATTCCCATGCCACCAGGTCCGTGTCAGCTTAATGGACATCATACTATGGTTAACGCCACGCCACGTTTCTTCCCGAGAAAGAAGGATATTTCTTAGCTAGCGTGGGGATATGGCTTAGTTCAATCTAGAGAGATGGCTACCATTTTGGTTGCCTTCAATATTTCAACAAAAAACTTACTATTCTTGTTAGGGTTTCCCACCAAAGTCCGACCCGTTAAAAGGGAACCATTTCATATTGCTGATGATTAGATGACATTAGGTCGCGGCCGCGCGGTTTTGGGTTTCTGTATAAAGTCCAGGGAAAAGTCTGCCTGAAATTCTATTGCTACAATCTTTAACCCTTTATCTCATAAGATGGGAAAACCTAGAGAAATACCAGGCCCCCGCACGGGCGGAAGTGGGAAAGCTCCCTTGTCTTCCTCAGTCATACTGGAGCGGCGGGCGCGGCGAGTGGGAAGCCCACGTGGCTGCACTCTCTTTAAGTGTCCGAGGTGGGCGGAGACCGGTACTTCCCCGCCCTCGATCTCCCGCCAGCCGCGCCTCGCATTTGGGTGCGCGTCTCCATTTTGTGCTCAGAGAAGTGGGGTGGAGGCTGTGCTGTGCCCAGGAGAGGTTGAGGGAGAGAGAGAGAGATTTAAAAAAAGAGAAACGCTGGGCCCCCGCACAAGGGGCCTGGCGGAAACGCTCAAATCACATACTGCCGGTTGTTGGCTGGGCTGCTGGTGTCCAAAGCAGCTCCCTTGTCCTCCTCAGTCATACTGGAGCTGCGGGCGCGGCGAGTGGGGACAGATTTTTTTTTTTTTTTTGCGTTTTTTTTGGGGGGGTCACACCCAGCGATGCTCAGGGGTTACTCCTGGTTTTGCACTCAGGAATTACTCCTGGCGGTGGTTGGGGGACCATATGGGATGCCGGGGATTGAACCCTGGTCGGCCCCGTGCAAGGCAAACGCCCTACCCACTGTGCTATCGCTCCGGCCCCTTAAATACATCTTTAAGTAACTTGTTTATCTGCTTAGATGTGATTGAACAATGAAGGTCTACTTGATTCTAAAAACTTGAGCTATTCTACTATTAAAGTGAGGTTTATATACTATTTCTTTGTCGTCCTATCTCCTTTGAGTCTACGAGGCTGTTAGGCTGTTTATCCTTTTATCTTGGGTTCTATATTGTCTGCTAGAACCACTCTACCACATGCTGTGGTTCCTCTTTGTATTCCAGATGAGATTTAAGGAAAAGTTGGTTGATTTAATTAAGAGCAAGATAACTTTGGTTAATAAGGTGGGCTTCTAAGCAATGTCACCAACAGCCATATCAGTTGTCTTTTCCCCTTTCTCTGTGAAAAGTCATTGAAGTTCTTTTCTAATCAAATCTCTTCTATACTGTTCAAGCAGACATGTGATTCACAGCGCTGGCTTCCCCTTTCAGCTTACATGACAGAAGACACATTTTTAAACATAGGTACTTTATTTAAGAGGCACCAAAACCAGTGAACCATGATTATATCTGAGCACGATGAATAGAGAACAGCCTTCAGTGAAGGACAGAGGGCATCAAATGTCAACACTGTTTAGGCAAAAGCAAAGATTTAAAGAATGTGACTCTGCTGAGGCTTATGGGCCTGGACAGAATGCTAAAACAAAGTCTGCCCGGGGTAGCAAGAGCACTACTAGGATGCTGTCTGATTCCAAAAGGGAGGTGGGATAAAATAAGAATGCTCCTAGAGAAAGATTTACATAATGAGGTAAGAGCTACTTACTAGATAATCTCCCTTATCCAGATAAGGACCTTATCTTTAAGATACTTATCCATAATGATTACCTATCTCCAGACCTCGGGGCATCTATCCTAGGAATATGAATATGATTCTACTACTCATTCAACTAGCATTTATCACAAATATGGCAGTTCATTTTCTGGGTTCTCCACTCCAGAGACCAGGAAAGAGCAATGAAAATTAAATGAATGATATATCATCTGTCAAACTCTTATTCAAGTTGTAATTTAAAATAATTAGTTCCTCAAAAAATGAGTATTGCTATAAAAATTTAGAGAAAAATATGTAAAAAAGATTGACACTATTCTGCTAGGAAAACAATATTCCTGGCAGTGAGTCAAAATCTACCCATTAAAAAGAAATAGTCACAGGAAAACATTAAATACTAAAAGAAAAAAGAAAAGAAGAGAAAAAGAAAGAGACTTGAAAAAAATAAAATGCCTTTGGTAAATATTTATAAGTTTTGATCGAGGAAGTTGTAGCATTAGGATTGTAGGAAATCTGAAGTCCTCTCTAAAATAATAGCCTTCACAATGAAGATGCGAACTCAGTAAATTTATCTCAGTAGGTGAAAACGTTCTTTGAGAAATTAGGTGATGAAAAATATATTTTTAGTTTCATAAAATTTACTCCTGGCTTTCTTCAGTTGGTATTTAATTGTCAATGAAACATTTTCTGCAGATTGAAATAGATACCTCAGGATCTTATTTATAATCCAGTTTTCAGGGGAATATATGTTAGTGGAATGCTTTTAGCTTGCTTGAAAATGCATAAATGAATGAGGATTTGCCAAGTCAGAAGCATTCTGACAGCCTCTAATATGCAGAGTCATAAAGCAGATCAACATCAAGCTCTAAGATAGACTCCCTGTGTGTGTTTGTATGATTATGTGTGAATATACATCATTCTTAGGTCAAAGTTTTTCTCAGATTTCAAGGAGACAACTCCAAAAGGTTTCAGAGACATTGGCGTAAAGTAAAATTAAAGTGAAAGAGTCCATTAGAAATATAAATGTCACTTTGAAAGAACAAATATTGTGGAACTGAATAATTATGGTAGAGGAAGGATTTGTTTACTCTAACTTTTTCCTGAGGATCTGGTGCTAAGGCCTGAGAAAAGGCTGAAACAGAGCCTCATTCCCTAGAGGATGGAGGCAGCCACAGATCAGCCTCACTGTCTCCAATGGCAAGGCTTATTCTGAGGATTTTGGAGGCCTCTGACAAGCTAAAAGGCCCAGACCCATTGTGCCTAGAAACTGAGATGAAAGAATTTGGAAAGAGGTGAACAACACGAGAAGAGAAACTGAATGTCTGAGAAACACTCTTTCAAGGGACCTGTACTGCCTTGGGTCTGAAAATAAGCGACAAAAGAGAATATATCACAAAATGAACACTTAGTAAAATTATATTAAATTCTATGTCTTCAAGAACATCTCATTGGACAGATGACCCAAAAAAGAAATGATGGTATATATACACAAAAGATCCTTCTCGAATGTAAGAGAAGATAAAATCATGCAATTTTCTGCTATATGGATGGATCTGGAGAGTATCATGCTGAGTGAAGTTAGAGGCAAAGGGTCAGACACAGGATGATCTCTCTCATATTTGGCTTATAAAGAAACTTTGTAGGGGAATAACAAATGCCCAAAGGCAATAGAAACAATAAGCATGAGAGCTGGTTTCCAGTAGGAAGATTTCCACTGGGGGATGAGGGCTTGGCATAAGTCAAGGAAGCATAAAATGCAAGGTTGGTGGAAGGAACTGGTCACTTTGGAGAAGATGAAAAGTTGAAAGGGGATATAAAATACCTGCTGTTGAGGCAGAATAGTTAAGGGAAGTGGTCACTGGTGAAGAGACTGATGTTGGAAAAATATATACCTGACACTCAATCATGAATAATTTCATAACTTTGAAATTCAGGGTGATTAATTTAAAAATGTTTTAAAAGAATATCTCATTGGTCCTGCATATATTGAAGGTAATAAACTTTAACAGTAGGAAGTCAAGTCCCAAGAATGAAGATAACATGTGATACAGCCTTACTACACACTAATCTGTACACACAAAGCCCAGCTAACAGGGAAGAGCTGAATTAATTAGAATTCTCTAGAGAAAAGCAACCAATAAGATGCATATATACTATATATATCTCTCTCAAGATGTTACACCTTTATAACATGATATACCTTTATTTATTTGAATTATTTCTATAAGGAATTGATTTATGCTATTTTGGAGGCTGACAAGTCCCATGATATGCATTCAGCAAACAGGAAACCAAGGAGAGCTGGTGGTATACTTCCAGGTTAAGTCTGTAAGCCTGAGATACAAGGAGAATCTGGTACAAGTCCAAGTGCCAAGGTCAATAAGTGGAAATTCAAGAAGAGCAAATGTTTCAGTTCACACACACAGACACACATATACTGTATATCCTAAAGAGAATTCAATTTTCATACTTGCCTATAAAGGTAGCTGATAAATTCTGATATGACCAACTATCACCTGTAGAAGTAAATCTTCACATTTTCAAGAATTCCCCATGCACATTTTTTGCTTGTTTGTTTTTGTGCCACATTCAGCTGTGCTCAGACCTTACTCCTGGCTTGGTGCTGAAGAATCACTCCTGGCAGAGCTCGGGGAACCTGGGATCAAACTTGGGTCAACCACATGAGAGGCAAGTGTCTTACCCACCACATTAATCTCTCTGACCCCTCAAGTACCCCCCTTAAAAACAATGATAAATGAGGAATGGTCAGTCATCTGAGATTTGTGTAATTGGTTAGAAAATAGTCTACCCAAACAAAATATGACAGTAAAATCATTTAAGCAAAAAATTTCCTGGAATCTTTAATCTCCATCAAAGAGAGTGCTGTGACTGCAAAAATTAAATTAATTTCCAGCCTATATTTCAAACATACAGCATTAAGAGTTTATTTTTATTATTTGGAGATGGAGCCATACCTGGTGGTGCTCAGGGGCTATTTCTAGCTCTGTACTCAGAGGCTACTCCTGGAAGTGCTCAGGTGACCAGGGGTAGTGCCGGGGATCAAAGCAGTCAGTTAAGTGCCTTAACCCTGGTACTATTTGTCTGGTCCCATAATTATGAGTTTAAAATACACTAATTTTTTTAATCATGGGCCAGGAAAACCAATGGTGTAACTTGGCAATAGAAATGTCACAAGCTTTGTATGTATGAGGCCCTGGATTTGATCACTATAACTACAATAAGACTGTCAGACTGTCATCCCATTGTTCTTTGATTTGCTTGCGCAGGCACCAGTAATGTCTCCATTGTGAGACTTGTTGTTACTGCTTTTGGCATATCGAATATGCCAAGGGTAGCTTGTCAGGTTCTGCCATGCAGGCAGGATACTCTCCATAGCTTGCCGGGCTCTCTGAGAGGGACGGAGGAATTGAACCTGGGTCGGTCACGTTCAAGGCAAATGCCCTACCCTCTGTGTTATCGTTCCAGCCAACCACAATAAATAATATATTTTAAAATGAGATGAATGATTCCATGAGTAAGCCATCAACAGAGCGGAATGCACAATAGCAAATAAGTATTTAATCACTAACATACAACTTAAAGAACTGGCAAAGGAGTGCTTTGTATGAGATTAGACATGATTTATTAACATAATTATAGGACAGTGATAATTGAGTGACAAATAATAGATGAAATTATAGCCTTAGAAAAATTCCTTATAATTTACATTGTTAGACTGGGAGTCTTATAGCTCTCCCTATTTATTCCACCGATCAAAAAATTGTGTCATGTTCTTGTTTTTTTCACTGACTTGCTCTATTTGAATACAAATGAAATACTTCTCAATTAAAAACCATAGTGATATGTGCATAAATCAGGGTCCTCAGAGTGGCTCCCCATTTGGGACATTAAATCCCACAGAGGAGCTGCCTCAAGGGAATCAAACCCATGTGACTTAAAAATGGGAGTTGTGACATCCACACAAAACACAAAGAAAGAAGCAAAAGTTCTGGGGAAAGGAAAAGAAAAGATGTGAACACAGATAATGCACATTTGCATGCACACATACGCACAGACATCCTGCTGAAGATGAGTGTGAAAACTCATAAAGCACCAATAAGATCTTGTAAAAATGACAAAACAGAAACACTTGACTCCAGACCTGGGAAATCATATAAAACACGTACTATCACACAAACACAAAAGTATATAAACTAAAATTTAAACTAAATAAAAATAACTGTGGTTACACATTCTTCTAAAAGGAATTAGCACTTCTGTAGCACTGTTGTCCATCTATTTGTCATTCATCTATTTGCTGGAGCGGGCACCAGTAACGTCTCCATTGTGAGACTTGTTATTGTTTCTGGCATATTGAATACACCACGAGTAGCTTGCCAGGCTCTGCCGTGTTCGGGATACTCTTGGTAGCCTGCCCGGCTCTTCAAGAACGATGGAGGAATTGAACATGGGTGGGCCACGTGCAAGGCAAATGCCCTACCCATTGTGCTATTGCTCTACTCAGAGATATGTGAGGAAATTCAGAGAAAGAAAGAAATTGAAGTGTGAAAGAGATCAGCAGACTTGGCGACAGAGGCAGTTGTGGTTCCAGATGTCAGGAACATCTGGAATGACAGAGTGGCAACTTTGGAAGAGCCAAAGTAAAGGATTCTCCTGAATTGAAGGAAAAAGTAGTCCTCAAATTGGTAGTGTGTTTCAGATGTGGAAAGGATAAGAAAAATTAAACCATACCTAAAACCAAACCATTTCTCTGTAAACCAACAGAGAAAAGAGACATTTAGAAGTTAACAGGAGAAGGGCTAGATCCTTACAAACCAGTAGCAGTGAGAGTAGTGTATTTTTCTGTGTTGTGTAAAATACATAGCACAATCTTGGCAGCTTAAAAAAAAATATGTATTTCTTAGCCCACAGTTCCTGTGGGTCACTGCGTTGGTGGTATAGTGGTGAGCATAGCTGCCTTCTACAGTTCACAGTTCCTGTGGGTCAGGGGTTGAACACAGCTTAGTTGGATTTCTCTGAAGAAGCAATACAGCTGTCACACAGGGCAAGATCCTCACCTGGAGGCTCAGGGAAGAGTACACTTTTTAAGCTCACACAGATTTTGCTTCCTTGCAACTGTAGAACTCAAGGCTACTTGCATCCTCAAAGCAGTGAGGAGAATAAGACTCTAGAATCAGTCTCTTCTTAGCAAGGCAGTGCTCTCTAACAATGTGATCCCAGCAGTGAACAACTCAACTCCTTTGTAATGTTCTGTTGGTTAGAAGCAGATTACCTGCATGCCAAGAAGAGATTATATAAGGAAGAGATTATATAAATCCAAGAGCTGAGAATCTGGAAATTACTCAAGGGTCCATATGTAACAGCAACTATATAATAGATACCAGAGGATAGTGAATAATATCATTAAATTGATGGATAAAGGTACCATCAGCCTGTACTAAAATGACAGGTCATTTGGGGCTGGAGCCATAGCACAATGGATAGGGCGTTTGCCTTGCACGTGACTGACCCGAGTTCAATTCCCAGCTTCCCATATGATCCCCCAAGCACTGCCAGGAGTAATTTCTGAGTGTATGAGCCAGGAGTAACCCCTGTGCATTGCCAGGTGTGACCCAAAAAGCCAAAAAATAAATAAAAAGATGAAAGGTCATTTACTCATGAGGGCCAAATAGAGTCCTGTCAGATGAACAAAGACAAGAAGTTGTCTACAGACATACCCTTCCTTATTTTTAGGGATATTGATTTAAGAACTGAGCTATATAGGTAAGATGTGTTGATAGAGCTAACCTTTGCTAACAAAATGTGAATACCTGATGGTATTTTTTGTCTTTACAGATACAGAACTGAAATTCCAGTTGGCAATGACTTAAGATGGGGAGATAAGGGGAAAAGAATGTCAAGTATGCTGGCTCACTAACAGTGTTATTTGTCTAAAAGGAGGACAAAGGTATTGGGTAACTTTAGACATCATTAAGGAAATGTGAAACTGGGCCAGAAAGATAGTATAGCAGGTAAAATGCTTGCCTTTCTCTTAGCTTACCTGGGTTCGATCCATGGCATCCCATATGGTTCCCAGAGCACCACCAGGAGCGGGTCCTGAGTACAAAACTAGGAGCAATCCCTCAATATTTACAGATGTGTGGGCCAAAGACCAAACAAATATATTTTTTAATTAAAAAAATGTAAAATAAAATATATACATTAAAAATAAATTTTGTGGAGCTGGAGAAACAGCACGTGGGTAGGGTGTTTGCCTTCCACTCGGCCAACCCGGGTTCGATTCCCAGCATCCCTGAGCACTACCAGGGGGTAATTCCTGAGTGCAGAGCCAGGAGTAACCCCTGTGCATTGCCGGGTGTGACTCAAAAAGCAAAAAAAAAAAAAAAATAAATAACATAAAAAAATAATTTTTGCCCATAAATGCAGCTACAATACTCAAGTCAACAAAGAAAAAAAATAGTACCAAAATGACCACCAGCAGCAAAAGCATTCTCAACCTAATCAATGCCAGGAAAGTTAAAAACAAATAGCCTGTGAACAACCACTGCACCAGAGGAGTGTTAGAAAGAAGACCAGAGGTAAAGCACAGCCACATTTGAGGTTGTGCGACCTTCATTCTTTACACCAAGAGTTGCATACAATATTTGATGGGGTCTAATAAACATATTAGCAATCTCTTATTAGTAATCTCTTATGAGCTCATAGCTCCAGGATGAAATACAACAATCTTCACACACTTTCCTCTAAGGAAACTTTATTAAACCATTTTTAGTGGATTGTTAATTTGTATTGCTTGTGCAATATAAAGTTAATTGTTTTGGTTCTGCTTTGGGGGGGCCACAGTTTGGAATTTGGGGTGGAAACATTTGAAATATGGTGGTGGAAAGGTGTAATGGAGGCAGTATTGCTGTTTGAATATTAAATGCAATGAATTATTGTGAACAACTTTATAAAAATTTTTTAAAAGCCTGCTCGAGCAAATCGATGAGCAATGGAATGACAGTGACAGTGACAGACCAGAGGTATAAAGAAACACAATAACTATAAAATGATCATATTGACTTGTTACAATGCCCTACTTTTATTTCTTTTAATTTTTATGTATGTATGTATGTATGTATGTATTGGTGTTTAGGTCATACCTGGCAATGCTCCGGTAATATTCCTGGTTCCGAATTCAGGAATTTATTATTAGCAGTGCTCAGGGAGCCATATGGGACTCTGGGGATGGAACCTGGATTGGCCGCAAGCAAAGCAAATGCCCTCCCCACTGCACTATCTCTTCAGCCCCTAAAATGCTTTGTTCTTGATAGACAGGCATGGAAACATCTGAAAGTTTAAAAATAAAATACTGCTTTAAGTATATGAATTTCAAGACTCCCTATGCCTTTAACCTCTGATTCCCCAACTTCTAAATGAATCACAGAGTATTTGCTGAAAATGCACCTTCCTGGGCCTGCTCAGCCAGAAAACTCAATTCAGTAGACCTATTGCCTAATGTTCTACAGGGTTGACTAGTCAGCCAAGTGTTTGTGATGAAGGTGTACTGAGAACCGCACTCCATGATATTAGATTCATCCACCTTCAACCTCACTATCAAAACCTTGCATTGTTAGAGAATGCCACCACCTCAGCTTTGGCTTCCCTGCTCTCCCAACAACTTGCACTATCCCTGCTCTGTCTACTACTCATTTTCAAATGAACATCTTCAGGGCCTGAGAGGCATCTTATTTTTCAGCCCTTAACCTGGCAAATTGAAATGTCAAGCCTATATCATTACGAATAAGTGAAGCAAAGTGTGAAATAGTGGGTTTGGAAATAAGACGGCACACACGAGGAGAGAGGACTATTAGAGGCAGAGGCCATTGGATTACTCTCTCTTTCTTTTCTGGAGGAGCAAACCCAGCACGGCCAAGGAGGAAACGGGTTGGTGCAGCTCATTTATTGCTCGCAGGCTCCAGATCTCTGGGGTTAGGCCCAGGGTGCTCTGTAACCATTGTTTCTGCAGCATCAAAGATGAAAGTCAGACAAAATAATCCAAAAGTGCTGAACTATGACGGCTCAGTCCTTAGGGGTTTATTAGACTTACTCTCTTCAGACGTGGAAGAAAGTCTTCAGCTGAAATCCATTAAGCAAATTAAAAAGCAGGAGAAAAATAAACATAGATTGATGTAGATAGCAGTTTTATGAGGCAAAGGAAGCAGTTAGTTCTGACAGAGCTCCCGGCTGTTACTTATACTCTTGGATCCCCAGCCCTTAAAACTCTTAAGATTTTGTTCTCTTCAAGATGTCCTGCTGGCCGCCATAAAAGCAAGCTTAATAGAATTTTTTCCCCATGAAGATGAGGGCTGGTACAAGCTAAAGTAAAAATATTATTCACATTGCTTCTCATTACAGTTCCTGACACCAATCCATTTGTTCTTTTGTTTCTAAGCAGGGAATTTAGTCATAAATTCAATTAAGCAGTATGTGTATATATAAATGTATTAATAAACGCTGTTTGGACCTCAAATGAAACCGAACTACATTACTCTGTCTTCCTATAAAGAGAAAGAGAATCACTTTAAACTCATACCTTTCAAGGTTATTAATAGGATCTGGAAAACAAGACCTTTTTATGTTCCAAATTCTTAATGAGTTAAGAAAAAAAAACTCCAATACAATAAAGATTTATTGCATCCTCTCTTCCTCCAACCCCCCTAAGTGAAAAGTACTAAGCTTGAGCCTGGGATATGTGAAAAGAAGAGAAACAGAAGATCTGCCTTCAAGCCTATGAAGCTAATTTAGGTGCTTAAAAAATAAAGCCACCCTTGGACTTTGTCTCCAAGGCAAGGACTATTCCCCTGGGGCAGTAGCTGCTCTGCCCTGTGAATATTTTCCTCAGGGGCAAAGCCAGCATTAGATTTTCCATTTCTCATTCTGCAGCGGGTTTCAGAGGCCATGCTCTTCCTCACCTTGCCCTGAGGTTATGGAAACCTAGTCCGGTGCCAGTCTAGCTCTCTGGCAGATTCACAGGCGTCCTCTGGTTCCTTTCCAAAGACCCTGGGCCACAGAAGGTAGAGGGGGTGTGCCTAAATACAAATTTAGTCCTGGGATTGTCTAAGCCAAGTAAATTTAGCATTTCAAAACATTCTTCCATATTAAAAGAGTCAGGCTTTCCAAATACTGCATTTTTTTTTAAAAAAAAAGCAAAAAACTTTTTTTTTTTTTTTTGGTTTTGAACCGAACCCGGCAGTACTTAGGGGCTACTCCTAGATCTGTGCTCAGGGCTCACTCTTAGCAGTACTTGGAGAATCATATGCGGTGCTGAGAATTGAACCAGGGTTGGCTGGATGCAAGGCATTGTAGCCCTTATTCTCTCTCTCTCCCCCCAGCCCTCCTGAAACACAGCAAGACTCTTGCCTCCCAAACATCTCCTGCATTTGCTCCATATTGAACAAGTATTGCACATAGTCAGAGACACTGCAAGTTTCCAAAGGAGGCACAAACAAGCCTGAGTCATCCCAACCCATCCAAAGTGAGAAGCATTGTTTTGGCAAAAATGTTGCAGTATGGTTTTTATGGGAAAACAACTTGTACTCATTTTTAATAAATAAAAGCACATTTTTATCTTTTATCTGCAATTAGTTGCAAAGGAAAATGTCGTTAAAAAATAAAGGACCAGACCCACTTGGTTCAAGAAAGCAGTTTCTTTTAGGCCCCAGGAAAAAAAAACACAAACACACACTCACACACACAAGTAACCCCAAGGCTAGTTGCCAGAAACCAAATGAAGTTTGATCATCTTTCCTAACCGTGCCAGTATAAAGCCACAGAAACCCCAAACCTCATTCTTCACCAATCATGTTAACATCGTCTTCTTCTAAATCTTTTACAGGAGCTATGTTGAAACCCTGATTTGGGCTTCACCTTTGCCTGCCTTTCCCACTAGTTAGTGGTGATGCTAAAGACCAGGAAAATGTGTGGATATGCAGAAACTAGAATGGAGGTTCAAATACTTCATAGACCAGGTTACAGTAAAAAACAAAACAAAACAAACAAACGAACAAAACTAGTAGTCACAGTTTACCCAAATCCCTACATGAAATTAGAAATAGCAACTGCTGGGGAAGTGCACATGATTATTAACATTTTTTCAGTGCTTTGTTGAGTTATTATTATTACCAATCTGCATTATCAAGTGGAATTTCCATACAATCTTGGATGCACAATGTTTTCTTATACATCTTCGGCAGAGGAACAGACTCTACTGTAAAAACCCACCCAGATTTGCATTTATAAAAATGCTAATGAGTATGAAGCAAAGTGTAAACTCCATGCCATGTCCCCACAAAGTTAGGTAGGTGGGGGTGTACCGCATGAAAGCAAGTTGATGACTACTGTTCCCTGAGAGAGGGAGCGAGCAAGGGAAAGCTGTCTCTGAGTATACTCAAGGGTTTGAAAGCCATGGGGGCTTTAAAAATTTGTGAAAAATACGGGACACCCCAGAGGGGGGCAAGTGAGAGCCCTTCCCACCCCAAGGGACCCAGCTTTGGCAGCCAAAAAACTCCACAGCCCAACTGCCGCCAGGTTCAAGGCTGCTTCCCACACTCTCGGGCAGAGCCTCACATATGAGTGAACATATTCCTGGACTGCTGGCCATGTTCGCGGCCGTGTGACACATCATAAAACACTTCCTACCCATTCTACATAATTACCACATCACATTTGATGGGATTCAGATAGTAAGCAACAAATCATAGAGGGAAATATATATATATATATGAATATACACATGTTTTCAGATATATATACCAAAGCTCACATCACCCAGACTTTAACGACATGTTAGTGATATCCTATAGAATGTCTTAATGGCTCCTGCCAAAATAGAACAATCTTCACACTGTGAACTTCACTACATGAACACTTTTTTGTAAGCATGTTCAGCAGTTCTTCATAACAGACAATATGAAATATATTATTTTGGTTGTGTTTTGGGACAGGGCTTGGGACTTGGGATGGAAACATCCCAAATTTGGTGGTGGGAAGGTGTTATGGTGGTGGGATGGGTGTTTGAATATTAAATGTAATCAAATATTGTGAACTAACTTATAAAATTAAATTTTTTTAAATAAAAAATAATAAATAAATAAATTAGAATTTGTGAAAAATAATAACAATGTTGGGAGCTGAAAGAGAATGTACAGAGGTAAAGTGCTTGCCTTACACATGGCCCATGCAGTTGTGATCCCCGAGCACAAAGCCAAGAGTAAGCATTCAACACAGCAGAGTGTGTCCAAAAAACCAAAACCAAAATGACAACATTGAAAGGGAATAGAATGTACTTAATCAAGGTTAGCTTCTGTGAACAGAATTACACTTCCCAGTTGATTTGTGTAAAAAGAATTAGACAATTTGACAACATAATTTGCAGTCCTTGCTTAGATTTCTCAATGATCACCATGTGCAGAAAAAGAAGTGGCCACAAAGGTCATTTTACCATAATATGTCCTGGTTTGTGGAAGTTTGATCTCTGGATTTTAAACTAAGCCTCCAAGAATATATTTTATTAACTCAATATGTATGAAGCTCCGATTAAGTGCCAGGCATTAGGAGATTGTTCTAGTGAGTTAATCACAAATATTCATTCAACAAACATTTACTGAATGCTTACTCGGAGCCAAACTTTTGTGCTAAGATGCACTTAGTGTTAAATTTTAATAAAGTCACTCTTTGGGTTTAGTTTGTTAAATGAAGATGTAAAATAAGGTAGGAACTACATTTACAGAGTTACTTCCTATTTAAAGAAAATTTAGTTTTGATTGAATTGTTTGTTTGCAGTTTTTCCTCTCATTTATAAACTTCAAGAATCCAGATTCATTACTATTCTGTTTCCTGAATCTAAATTATACATTTAAAAGGTTACCAAATGATTTAGTTCTCAAGGTGAAGGCCTACTAACCTTGCGAATGAAGATAAACGTGAACTGGAATTTTAAATACATGCTTTCAAATGACTGCAAACCTCGCGCATAATAAATAGATGGCATCAAGGGAATTATGGTCCTTACAGTTCTTCATGTAAAACTTCTTTCCCACTTAATAGTGGCCACATGCTCAGGATTCCAGTAGAAATTGTTTGAGGGAACATGATCAAGGCAGGATATAGGTTGGTGGGTCCTGTAGACCCTGGTACTCTGATTCCCAGTAAAAACCATTTTGTCATTGACGGGAGCCAGACATTGTAAGCCTTCTAGTTTCTGATTTTCCTTATTCTGGGAGTGCACAGTTGGATTAAGTGATGGAAAAAGTCATGCCACACAGATATTTTCCTTTCGAAAAGTTAAGGAGAGTTCAGCCACAGTGCAAGTTTTTCTGGATTCATTTTGGACTGAGAGGGGAAAAGGGGGCAAAAGGGAAATAGCTATAACATGACTTCTTACATAGTAGAGTAAAAGTGAGGTTTACAAAGATGTGAACAAAGTAAACAGATCTACCAAGGAGTTGGTATTTGGGGAATAGGGAGTAGCAAAAATATGATAAGACTGAACACTCAGATTCTCCCATGGTTAGAGCACAAGCAACTGAAAACATTCTTGGGAATGCCACAAAGATTAGTAAATTTGTGTTTCATGGAGTAATCCTACCATCCTGATTCATGCGCGAGAGATTTCAGAGAGTTTGGAACATTGCAGAACTTTCTGATATGTGTTTAACAAATGTCAAAATATGTCAAGGAATGGGAGTAAGAAAGAGCCCCTGCACGATAAGTGTGGCATGAAACTCCTTGCAAACTGCACATGCCTCTCGGCGGGGGACAGTGCCCTGGGGGAAAACTGTTCAACCTTAGCAGAGCAAGCTCCAAAGAAACACTTCTGAATGTTTTGCAAGTTTCAGATTCTTTGGGAAATTTCTGAAACTTAGAGTCTATCCCCAATAAAGTACACTAACATCCTACTTTTTGTACCATTGCAAGTTTTAGATCTCTTAAAGCCTTGGACTGAAACTCTAACTAGTAAAAACTTTTTGACTTTTCTCATGAATGAATCTTCATGCTCAATAGCCTCACATTTCCTCATCACATTTCCTCACCAAACCAGACCTCTGCAAATAGTAGTTCCATATTCCGGGATTCAACTAACCAATATTTATGACGGACTGAATCCATTAATGCAGAATCCACAGATAGAAAAAATAATCTCACCTTGCTGTAGACTTGTGATATTGAACTCCTATGAATAAGGACAACTGTAAACCAAGTTATATATACAGGCACATGGGAGATATGTATCGGACATGGTATGAGGTAATAGATACAGAGATTCCTTGCTCTTTTGAGATGTTCCCCACCTCTACATATTCACTATTCCAAAAGCTCTCAGAACCCATACACTTGGGGGGAGTCTGAGGCTTTACTATATAGGTGGGTTGATCAAATCATTGGCCAATGGGGATTGAAGTTAACCTCTAGTGTCTTTCCCCTCCTGTTATGTAACAGGTTAGAACTCACCATTCCAACCTACTAGTCAAATCAATGGTTACTCTGACAACCAGCCCCCATCCCCATTTGCTTTATAAAAGTCAGATCACTGACAACCTCAAGTGTGGTTGAAGGGATTTGTTATGAATAAAAGTCTTCTTTATCACTCTTACCACTCAAAATTCAAGAATTTTATGCCAGAAATGGGAATGATGATGAAATACGTATTTACTAGTATAAATTATTAATCATACAAGCACTTCAAACTTGCACAGCTTTTCTAAGTGGCTAAGCAGTATGTGAACTAGGTGGGATTTTACTCATTTGGAAAATTTTTTAAATCTTAGAAAAGTTTTGTATATAGTACAGTGAGTCTCCATATATCTTTACTTCAACCTAACTAACATTATTTTATTATGTCCACACACTTTCTCTAAATTAAAAATTAAACACCACTGTAATTTATTAATCACAAGCTCCATCCGTTTTTCTAATACCTTTTCATTCCGGGAACCAATTCAGAATAACAGTATATTTGAAAACCGTATCTCCCTTAAGCCCTTTGAGTCTTTGTCACTATTTCTTGGTTTTGCTTTACATAACTTTGACATGTTCAAAGGGCACTGGTGAAGTATTTTATACAATTTCCTTTATTTGGGGTTTGAAGCCTGATATTATTGACTAATTGACATTCAAAGAGTGGAGTTATGGAATGGAGGGAATCAAACTCTAGGTGAGGCCTCAAAAACTGATATGAGGGCTTAACGTGTCTGCCTTGCAAGCATACGGCTGTGAGTTCAAACCCTTAGTGTCCACCCACATGTATTAAGAACTATGCTGGCCATTTGCTTCTGGAGCCCGGTCACTCTGTGGAATGTGATTCTCAGTGCTGCAAGCAATTTCTGACTGTACTTGCAGTTGTGTGTATGCACCACAAAAGGGCTGCAAGCTCGAGTGAGCATCATAATCACAACACGCCCCTCTACCGAGAGTGTCATTCCATAAGCCTGTATGTGAACACTATGACTAAAAGGGATGCAGGCCTCAGTGAGCACCATGCCCACTATTAAATCTGCAACCCCAGTCATTACAACATTGTCATCAAAAGCAACAAAGGGAGGTGGGAGGGGAAGAACAAACAAAAGATTTTTTTTACCATTTTTTTAATTGAGGTACTGGGATTTCCAATGCTATTAATAATATTGCTCATGCCTATATTATTCCAACACCACACCCCATTGCTGAGGAGCCCGCTTCCCTCTCAGTATCTGAAGGCTCCCTGCCAGCCACCCCTTCTCCCAGGGAAACTCAGTTCTCTTGATGAAATCTTTTTTTTTTGGGGGGGTCACACCTGGTGATGCACAGGGGTTAGTCCTGGCTCTGCATTCAGGAATTACTCCTGGCGGTGCTCAGGGGACCATATGGGATGCTGGGATTCGAACCTGGATTGGCCGCATGCAAGGCAGATGCCCTACCCTCTGTGCTATCGCTCCAGCCCCTCTTGATAAAATCTTGAGTACCGATGAGTTTGGCCATTTGTTATTCCTTTGCAGTGCTTCTTTATATCCCCCATGAGTTAGATCTCTTTAAAAAATTATTATGGAAAAGGGGTAACACCTATACACAGTAGATGAATAAATCTAAACTCCTGAAATTCCACACAGTTGTAAACCAATGATAAGTTAATTTAAAACTTTCTTCCAAAAAAAATTTTTAGTGGTAGGGTGCTTCTTTCATCACATCATATCAAAGATGAGTCAACATGATGACTCACCCCTGATGAAGTTAACCTTTATCACAGGCTCTTAGGTAGGCCACTAAATTTCTCCACCATAAAGTCATCATTTCCTCCTTAGACATCTCAGCTGAAATTAGTCACTACATCTGACCCCTACTCAAAGGAAGGAGAATAAAATTCTATTTCCTGGTAGGAAGATTATGTACATAGATTATTTAGAATTCTCCTGTACTAGGATTTCTTTCCTGTCCCTTTATGTTTGTTTATTTTGTTTTGGGTTTTTTCTTTTTTTTTTTTTTTTCGCTTTTTGGGTCACACCGGCAATGCACAGGGGTTACTCCTGGCTCATGCACTCAGGAATTACTCCCGGTGGTGCTCGGGGAACCATTTAGGATGCTGGGAATTGAACCCAGGTTGGCCACGTGCAAGGCAAACGCCCTACCCATTGTGCTATCTCTCCAGACCTATGTTTATTTATTTGATCATATCAGTACACACACATAGGTGTTTATTTTGTTCTTGGAATTATAACCCAATGTTATAGTTTTGTTTTTTGGTGCTCAGCTTGTTTCATCTTTGGCCACTGGAAGTTCCTTTAGTTACCTTGGTCCCTTTGATATGTCACTCTATTACTTTTCTGCTTCCCTCTTTCTTGCTTTTTTTCCCCAGTAGTTCTTAATTTCTAGTAGTAACTACATGCTCTAGGCTTATCTTACCTCATTTTCCCTGTGCTAGTCATAAAACCAGCCCATTTACCCAGGCATCCTGGTTTCCTTTATTAGATAACACTGCTGGAAATAAGAGCAGGATGCTGAGAGCCCACATTATTGAATGTCCTCCCAGAATTGCTAGGTCCTCCAAGATACCCAATTAAGAAATTAGTTTCTGCCTATGTAAACTATGTTCCTGCCTGTAACTATTTTTCTAGTTTTGTCATTCTTATGCCATGTAGGTGGGATCATGCAATATGTAGTTTTTTGGATTGCTTTTTTTAATTGCAAAATTAATTTGAAATTTATTAATGAAACAAATTCAAAAGCTTGTTCATTCTATTGTTGACTAACATTCCACTGAATGGGTTTATCATGATTGATTATACCATCTCTGAATAACACCTATTTGACTCCAGTTTTTATTGATTTCAAATAATCAATGCAATAATAAATAATGTCATGATAATGCTATAAACATTGGTTAACTTGTTTCTGAGTGAGTATATGCTTATTGGTTTAATTGACTAAGTCAGTGTAAGAAACTGCCAAGCTGTTCCCCAAATTTGCATTTCACTTTGGATGTAAAACTGCATATACAGTTTTGCATTATGCTGGAATCCAAAACACATTTGAAGCAGGAGCACCTCAACAATTAAGAAAAGAGACAGAAACAAGAGAGAAAAACATCAGTGTGTCAGGGCCTCAGAGATGTCAGGCCTTCAGAGTCTGAGAGCCCTAACTGTTTTCCACATACAATATTTATTGCTTAGACCAGTAGTCGTCAGGAGGAGAACAACAACATTCTTTGGTCAAATGCCTAGCTATCTTCACTATCCTGGCTAGACTTGTCCTCATTCAAAGACCTTACTATATCAGGACACACATCTTTAAAATCGGCTTTCTCAAGGGGAGAGTCTTCCTGGAGAGGGAGCAGAGATAGAGCAGCTACAGGACCCCTGCCAGGGCAGCATTCCACCTCCAGACCCCAGAATTCTGGGTTTAAGGGATCCTTAAACTGCCCATCCTGTGTGTCTCCTTTATATATCTAGTCCCAAAAGTATTTCAGGATTCAGCACAATTGACCATATCCATACTGACCAAGCTCATTGAAGTTTTTTTGTTGTTGTTTTTGGGTCACACCTGGCAATGTACAGGGGTTACTCCTGGCTCTGTACTCAGGAATTACTCCTGGCCATGCTCAGAGGACCATATGGGATGCTGGGACTCGAACCCGGGTCAGCCGCATGCAAGGCAAATGCCCTGCTATGCTATCGCTCCAGCCCCAAGCTCATTGAAGTTTTGCAAGAGTTCAAGATGCCGCTTTGTGTATCGTTCATCGATTTAAAGAAGGGCTTTGATTCTGTTGAGACTGAAGCAGTCATCAAAGCCCTAGCCAAACAGGGCATTCAAACTCAGTATATCGAGATCCTCTGTAAGCTGTATTACAGATTCACAACCAGGATCTCACCATTCTACAAGGATATGAACATTGACGTAAAGAGAGGGGTTGGGCAGGGTGATACCATTTCACTGAAACTCTTCAAGTGCCACCCTCGAGAACATCATGCAACAACTGGAATGGGAAGGAACGGGAGTGAAGATAGATGGTCAGCAACTACACCACCTCCGCTTTGCTGATGACATCTTTCTAATAACACCAAACATTAGCCAAGCGGCACAAATGCTGGCTGACTTCGACCGCAAGTGTGGAAAGGTCGGACTGCAGCTGAATTTCACCAAAACAATGTTCATGAAAAACAAACTAGTCCCTGACATTCCATTTACTCTCAACAGGATGAACATCTCCGAATGCAGCAGCTATGTGTACCTAGGTTGAGAACTCAACATGAGGAACGACTTGGTGCCAGAACTGCGCAGGAGGAAGAGAGCAGAGTGGAATGCCTTCAAGAGTGTTGAAGAAGCAGTTAAGAGGATGAAGATCCTTTGGCTCTAGGCACATCTTTTCGACTCCACCGTTCTTCCTGCACTAACATATGCCTCAGAGACCTGGGCCCTATGCAAACAGGATGAGAACGCTATTCGGGTATCCCAAAGAGGAATCGAAAGAGCTATGCTTGGAGTATCATGTTTCACTCAAGTGAGAGAAGGAATCCGGAGTTCTGACCTCCGAGATGATCAAGAATCGGGGACGCTGTCTTATTTGCCAAGGCATCAAAAATCAGAATGGCGGGACACGTAGTGTGATTTAGAGACGACTGCTGAACTAGAGCTGTTACTGACTGGAAGACAGCCTGGTTCAGGGGTAGGAGATTCTGCATCCATATAATGCAATACTATATAAAAATAGATTATTTAAATGTCTTAGTAATTTTGATACACAACTGGTGTAAAAGAGTATTTTATGTGTGCATTTGCATTTCATATCACTAGAAGATAGAGCAGCATCTCTTTTTGCCTGTGGGAAGGCAATGGGATATCATCTTAAGAGGGAAGGGAGGAGAATCTTTCACTGCTTCATTAATGATTTTGGGATTTTGAGGTTTGGTACTACTAAATGTCTTATATATTTATGCCTAAATTTTTAGAAATAGGGGTCAGAGAGATAGTATTGGGTAAGACCTTGCCTTGCATATGGCCAACCCCAGTTCTAATCCTGGCACTATATATGATCCTTTTAGGAGTGACACTGAGAGTAACCCCTGCGCCACAAATCCAAGACCACCAGTGGGCATGACCCCAAATAAATAAATGAATACAATTTTAGAAACAATTTTAAATCTGTAGCTTTTTTTAAAAAAAAAAAAACATGTTTCAAAGCTCTATAAAACTGTGATCATTTGTAATTAAGTTGCCAGACAAAAATTTACAACTGGAAAAATTTAAATTGAAAAATCACCCAATGGAGAAGAGTGTTTAACTGGGAAAAGGAGGTGGTGCTGAAAGGTGGTAAAGTGCTGTGCACAAAAATCTATCAGTAACAGTACTGTAAACGACAGTGCAGACGTTTGTAAAAAAAGTACCTTTCATAGGGGCAATCTGTTGCGTGGGAGGGCAAATGGGAGAGTGGGATCAGCTTTGGTAGACAGAAGTGGACACTGGAAAAAGGGTTTGGTGTTGAGATATTAATTGTTTGCCTGAAACCCAATCATGAGTAACTTTGTAATTTCTTGATGACTAATTTAATATATATATATATATATATATATATATCTCACTCAAGCTTCTGCATAATTGGCATAAAATTCAAGTAAAGAATATAATCATTATAATGAGCCATCGAAATGAGCTACTTTTCCTCAGATCTATGTATCTCAATGATCTCAATGAAAAGTAAACTCGGGAGTACCATTAAATCTAAACATAGAAATGGGCATTGAATCTGGCCTTTAATTATGCAATCACAGAGCATTCAACCAAAACTTAGAAAGCTAATGAATCCTATTGAATCATGTTGATCTCACTCAGTCTTTTATGTATCTATATCATTTATATATATTTATTTATATATATATTACATTTATAGCAAGTCATTTTGTGTTTTTGTACAAAAATTGCGAATGTTAATTTTACCTCGATTTCACCTTTTTTCAGATTTTGGTTCTATGTGTTTCTGACTTACACAACAAATTAGGAAAGAAATAAATGGGTGTGATTTATCGCTTACTGCATACCTAGTCAGGGATATATGGTCAGCCTTTACTGATGGGAAGTATGGAGATACTACCTTAGAGTGAAACTTATGTGGATAGGAGATTTGCTGAGTGGAGTAATGAGGAGGGTGTGTTGAGGAGGGGAAAAGAAAAGGTGAGAGGACTCAGAATTTAATTATCACCTACTTCAGTTGAGTGCAAGGTTTAAACACCTGAGCCATTTAAACACCTGAGTCAGGATAGTATGACCTTATGTGCCAAGAAACAAAATTCTAGAATCTCTAAGTAATGCGAAACAAGAGTTAAGAACTCTTCACCCTCTAGAGTTCTAAAAGAAGTTTCTTGTTGAAGACAAGATCACTTGGACCTTGTTAAAATCAGAAATGGCTTCATGGGATGTAGGACAGTTATGTGTGATGTCTATTGTTGCCTAAGTAAGTACCACATTTTCTCCCCAGAACCATCAGTGTGATTTTGGAATGGAGGCAGGACCAGAAATCTGACAATTTTAATAAGACATAGATCATCTGGGCAAAGTCACTTGTCCCAAAGAAACAACAATGGCAATCATTGGCTTGAGAGATGCAGAACATATTGCCTTGGGCTACCATTGCTCTGAGCTTTGTTTCATTTTGTTTGATTTGCTTGAAACCAGTAAGATGCTGGAAGGAGAGGGTTATGGAAACCAATCTAATTGGTAAATCTTGTGTCTTAAACCTCATTTCCTTCCACGCAGTGCCTAGAGCGGTGTTTAATTTTGTTTGCCAGAGTCATTTTCTGGAAAGGGCCAGGAAGTAAATATTTTAGACCTTGTAGCCTATAGGATCTTTAACCCAAGTACTCAACTCCTCTAATAGCACCTAATACACCAAATGAACGTAATTGTGTTTCAATAAAACTTTAAAATGTAAGCTAGCTTGCTGACCCTTGCTATTCACCAATATGTATTTGCCACATCCCATAAGGCAGGTTAGTTATTTTATTTTTTCCTTAGTTACTTAAAGCAGTGATTTAAACTAGTGGTCTCTGCTCTGGCCTTGCTACATACACAACCCTGGGTTTAGCTTTGTCTTTAGGAACTTTACTCCAAGTGAAGAAATTTACAGCTTTTGAAATTTCTAGGTGTAGAAAATGATTTTGAATGAAAACATTAATGTCTATCAAATTCACTATCATGAGTAGCTAGAGAAATTTCAC